>NC_046171.1:24090667-24271238 GCF_011064425.1 Rattus rattus | reverse complement strand
GGGAGGCGGAGGATTAGGGGGATGTTTGCCCGGAAACAGGGAAAGGGAATAACACTCGAAATGTATATAAGAAATACTCAAGTTAATAAAAAAAAAAAAAAGAAAATACAAAGCAGCAAAACACTCCCATATATAAATCTACAAAATTTAAGCATATACAAAGAAATAAAATGTATGTAATTTCTTTAACTAAATCACATTAAAGTATCCAATACAGTGCTCTAAAAGAGACAACGGAAAAGTATCTGTAAAAAAAGAAAAGAAAAGAAAAGAAAAAGAATGGCTACTCCAGCTTGCTTCTTCAGACCATTTGCTTGGAAAGTTGTTTTCCAGGCTTTTACTCTGAGGTAGTGTCTGTCTTTGTCTGTGAGGTGTGTTTCCTGTAGGCAGCAGAATGGAGGGTCCTCATTGGGTATCCAGTTTGTTAATCTATGTCTTTTTATTGGGGAGTTGAGTCCATTGTTGTTGAGAGATATTAAGGAATAATGATTGTTGCTTCCGTTGTATTCGTATTTAGATATGAGATTATGTTTGTGTGGCTTTCTTCTCTTTGTTTTGTTGCCACAATGATTAGTTTCTTGCTTTTTCTAGGATGTAGCTTGCCTCCTTATGTTGGGCTTTACCATTTATTATCCTTTGTAGTGCTGGATTTGTAGAAAGATATTGTGTAAATTTGGTTTTGTCATGGAATATCTTGGTTTCTCCATCTATGTTAATTAAGAGTTTTGCTGGATACAGTAACCTGGGCTGGCATTTGTGTTCTCTTAGGGTCTGTATGACATCTTTCCAGGATCTTCTGGCTTTCATAGTCTCTGGCGAGAACTCTGGTGTGAATCTGATAGGTCTGCCTTTATATTTTACTTGACTTTTTCCCTTATTGCTTTTAAAATACTTTCTTTATTTTGTGTATTTGGTGTTTTGACTATTATGTGACAGGAGGAGTTTCTTTTCTGGTCCAATCTATTTGGAGTTCTGTAGGCTTCTTGTATGTTTATGGGCATCTCTTTCTTTATGTTAGGGAAGTTTTCTTCTATGATTTTGTTGAAGATATTTACTGATCCTATGAGCTGGGGGGTCTTCCCTCTCTTCTCTACCTATTATCCTTAGGTTTGATCTTCTCATTGAGTCCTGGATTTCCTGTATGCTTTGGACCAGTAGCTTTTTCTGTTTTACATTATCTTTGACAGTTGTGTCGATGATTTCTATGGAATCTTCTGCTCCTGAGATTCTCTCTTCTATCTCTTGTATTCTGTTGGCGATGCTTGTATCTACAGCTCTTTGTCTCTTCCTTTGGTTTTCTATATCCAGGGTTTTCTCCCTTTGTACTTTCTTTATTGCTTCTATTTCCATTTTTAATTCCTTCACCTGTTTGATTGTGTTTTCCTGGAATTCTTTCAGGGATTTTTGTGATTCCTCTCGATAGGCTTCTACTTGTTTATTTATGTTTTCCTGTGTTTCTCTAAGGCAGCTCTTCATGTCTTTCTTGAAGTCCTCATCATCATGATCTAATGTGATTTTAAATTTAGACCTTGCTTTTCTGGTGTGTTTGGATATTCAGTGTTTGCTTTGTCGGGAGAATTGGGCTCCGATGATGCCATGTAGTCTTGGTTTCTGTTGCTTGGGTTCCTGCGCTTGCGTCTTGCCATCAGGTTGTCTCTGGTGTTACCTTGTTCTGCTATTTCTGACAGTGGTAGACCATCCTATAGGCCTGTGTGTCAGGAGTGCTGTAGACCTTTTTTCCTGTTTTCTTTCAGCCAGTTATGGGAACAGAGTGTTCTGCTTTCAGGCGTGTAGTCTTTCCTGTCTACTGGTCTTCAGCTGTTCCTGTGGGCCTGTGTTCTGAGTCTACCAGGCAGGTTGCTTGGAGCAGAAAAGTTGGTCTTACCTGTGGTCCCCTGGCTCAAGTTGCTCATGGGGGGATTCCTTTTGCGCTCTCCATGAGGGCAGCAACCAGGAGGGCCTGTGCTGCCTTTTCCCGGACCCTCCGTGCACTGGTATCCCAGATGGCATTAGGTGTTTTCCTCTGGAGTCAGAAATGTGGGCAGAGTGTAGTCTCTTCTGGCTTCCCAGGCATGTTTGCCCCTCTGAAGGTTTAGCTCTCCCTCCCATGGGATTTGGGTGCAGGGAGCTTTTGATCAGGTCCCTTCAGATCTGGGTGGTGTCTGGACGGCAAGGGACCTGCTGCTTGAGTGCTTTTTCTCATTAAACTTCTTTTAATGGGTCTCAAAATTCTGTGACAAATTTTTGGTCAAGTTGTTTCCATTAAAAAGTATTGTTTTTGAAAACTAATAACTTAAAACTGCCACACACACACACACACACACACACACACACACACACACACACACACACACAAAGGTCCACAAAACATTCTTTCCTTCTGAAGGTTTTATGATGCATTGTTATCATTAACCAGTCTTTACTATTAAACTTAAATGGCCAATTGAGACAAACAGTTCTGAGACCATTCTTCCCCCACTGATTAGACTGGGGTGGCAGGTGTTAGGGCTAATATTCATTTAGTCTTCTGAGCTTTCTGGGTAGACTTGGTGACTTGCCACCTCCTGCAGCCTTCTTGTCCACAGCTTTGATGACACCCACAGCAACTGTCTGCCTCATGTCATGAACAGCAAAATGACCAAGTGGAGGATTGTCAGAGAAGATCTCAACATACATGAGCTTGTCAGGGAGCATGTCAACAATGGCAGCATCACCAGACTTCAAGAATTTGGGGGCTTGGGGATTTAGCTCAGTGGTAGAGCGCTTGCCTAGCAAGCGCAAGGCCCTGGGTTCTGTCCCCAACTCAGAAAAAAAAAAAAAAAAAAAAAAAAAAAAAAAAAAAAGAATTTGGGGTCATCTTCCAACTTCTTACCAGAACGATGATCTATCTTCTCTTTAAGCTCGGCAAACTAGCATGCTATGTAGGCCGTGTGACAATCCAGAACAGGAGCATAGCCAGCATAATTTGGCCTGGATGGTTCAGGATAATCACCTGAGCAGTGAAGCCAGCTGCTTCCATTGGTGGGTCATTTTTGCTGTCACCAGCAACATTGCCACATCTAACATCTTTGACAGACACGTTTTTTATGTTGAAGCCCACATTGTCCCCAGGCAGAGCTTCACTCAAAGCTTCATGGTGCATTTCCACAGACTTGACTTCAGTTGTTACATTGACTGGAGCAAAGGTAACCACCATGCCAGGTTTGAGAACACCAGTTTCCATTCGGCCCACGGGGACAGTGCCAATGTCCCCAATTTTATAGACGTCCTGGAGGGGCAGTTGCAGAGGCTTTTCAATTTGACGAGTTGTGGCAGAGTGCAGTTCCAGCACTGGCACTGCCATCTTTGCGGGTGACTTTCCATCCCTTGAACCAAGGCATATTGGCACTTGGCTCCAGCATGTTGTCACCATTCCAACCAGAAATTGGCACAAATGCTACTGTGTCAGGGTTGTGGCCAATTTTCTTAATGTAGGTGCTGACTTCCTTAACGTTTTCCTCGTATCTCTTCTGACTGCATGGTGACTCAGTGGAATCCATTTTGTTGACACCAACAATTAGCTGTTTGACACCCAAGGTATAAGCCAGAAGAGCATGCTCACAGGTCTGCCTGTTTTTGGAGATACCAGCTTCAAATTCACCAACACCAGCAGCAACAATCAGGACAGCACAGTCAGCCTGAGATGTGCCTGTAATCATGTTCTTGATGAAGTCTCTGTGTCCTGGGGCATCAATGATAGCCACATAGTACTTGCTGGTCTCAAATTTCCACAGGGAGATGTCAATAGTGATACCACGCTCACGCTCAGCTTTCAGTTTGTCCAAGACCCAGGAATACTTGAAGGAGCCTTTTCTTACTTCAGCAGCCTCCTTTTCAAACTCTTTGATGGTTCTTTTGTTGATTCCACCACATTTTTAGATCAGGTGGCTGGTTGCGGTGGACTTGCCAGAATCTACGTGTCCAATTACGATGATGTTGATGTTAGTCTTTTCCTTTCCCATTTTTGCTTTGAATTAACAGTGGCTTTCACAACACCTGTGTTCTGATGGCAAACCCCTTGTGAAAAAGCATATTTATTTCTTTTTGTTCTAGAGCTTTTAGGTGTGTTGTAAGCTGCTCTCTCCTGTTTCTTTCTGCTGGCACTCAGAGCTATGAGTTTTCCTCTTAGCACAGCTTTAATTGCGTCCCATAAGTTTGGGTACCTTCATTTTCATTAAATTCTAAGAAGTCTTTAATTTCTTTCTTTATTACTTCCTTGACCAAGTTATCATTGAGTAGAACGTTGTCCAACTTCCATGTACATGTGGGCATTCTTTCCTTATTGTTATTGAAGACCTACCTTAGTCCGTGGTGGTCTAATAGGATGCTTGGGATTATTCCTATCTTTCTGTATCTGTTGAGGCCTGTTTTATGCCCAATTATGTGGTCAGTTTTGGAGAAGGTACCATGAGGTGCTGAGAAGGTGGTATATTCTTTTGATTTAGGATGGAATGTTCTCTAAATTCCGTTAAGTCCATTTGGTTCATAACTTCTGTTAATCTCTTTGTCTCTGTTTAATTTCTGTTTCCATAATCTGTTCATTGATGAGAGTGGGGTGTTGAAATCTCCTACTATTATTGTGTGAAGGGCAATGTGTGCTTTGAGCTGTAGTATGGTCCTATTTGTTTCTACTTGGTTGATTTCAGTTCTGGGTTTGATTATTTTCTGTCTTCTACTCCTCCTGGGTGTATTTACTTCTTTTTGTTCTAGAGCTTTTAGGTGTGCTGTCAAGCTGGTGACGTATGCTCTCTCCTGTTTCTTTCTGCAGGCACTCAGAGCTATGAGTTTTCCTCTTCGCACAGCTTTTATTGTGTCCCATAAGTTTGGGTATGTTGTACCTTTATTTTCATTAAATTCTAAAAAGTTTTTAATTTCTTTCTTTATTTCTTCCTTGACAAGGTTATCATTGAGTAGAGCATTGTTCAACTTCCATGTATATGTGGGCGTTCTTCCCTTATTGTTATTGAAGACCAGTTTTAGCCTGTGTTGATCTGATAGGACACATGCGATTATTTTTATCTTTCTGTATCTGTTGAGGCCTGTTTTATGATCAATTATATGGTCAATTTTGGAGAAAGTACCATGAGGTGGTGAGGAGAAGGTATATCCTTTTGTTTTAGGATAGAATGTTCAATAAATATCTCTTAAGTCCATTTGGTTCATGACTTCTCTTAGTCTGTCTATGTCTCTGTTTAATTTCTGTTTCATGATCTGTCCATTGATGAGAGTGGGGTGTTAAAATCTCCTACTTTTGTTGTGTGAGGTGCAATGTGTGCTTTGAGCTTTAGTAAGGTTTCTTTTATGTATGTAGGTGCCCTTGTATTTGGAGCATAGATATTTAGGGTTGAGAATTCATCTTGGTGGATTTTTCCTTTGATGAACATGAAGTGTCCTTCCTTATCTTTTTTGATGACTTTTGGTTGAAAATTGATTTTATTCGATATTTGAATGGCGACTCCAGCTTGCTTCTTCAGACCATTTGCTTGGAAAGTTGTTTTCCAGTCTTTTACTCTGAGGTAATCTTTGTCTTTGTCTCTGAGGTGTGTTTCTTGAAGGCAGCAAAATGCTGGGTCCTCATTCTGTATCTAATTTGTTAATCTGTGTCTTTTTATTGGGAGTTGTGCCCATTGATGTTGAGAGATATTAAGGAATAATGATTGTTGCTTCCTGTTATATTCGTATTTGGATGTGAGATTATGCTTGTGTGCTTGTCTTCTCTTGGTTTTGTTGCAAAGCGATTTGTTTCTTGTTTTTTTTTCTAGGGTATTGCTTACCTCCTTCTTTTAGGCTTTTCCATTTATTATTCTTTGTAGAGCTCGATTTGTAGAAAGATATTGTGTAAATTTGGTTTTGTCATGGTATATCTTGCTTTCTCCATTTATGTTAATTGAGAGTTTGAGTTTTGCTGGATACAGTAACCTGGGCTGGCATTTGTTTCTCTTAGGGTCTGTATAACATCTTTCCAGGATCTTCTGGCTTTCATAGTTTCTGGTGAGAATTCTGGTGTAATTCTGATAGGTCAGACTTTATATGTTACTTGACCTTTTTCCTTTAGTGCTTTTAGTATTCTTTCTTTGTTTTGTGCATTTGGTGTTTTGACTATTATGTGACAAGAGGTGTTTCTTTTCTGGTCCAATCTATTTGGAGTTCTGTAGGCTTCTTGTATGTTCATGGGCATCTCTTTCTTTAGGTTAGGAAAGTTTTCTTCTATGATTTTGTTGAAGATATTTACTGGTCCTATGAGTTGGGAGTCTTCACTCTCTTCTATACCTATTATCCTTAGGTTTGATCTTCTCATTGTGTCCTGAATTTCCTTTATGTTTTGGACCAGTAACTTTTTCTGTTTTAGATCATCTTTGACAGTTTTTTTGATAATTTCTATGGAATCTTCTGCTCCTGAGATTCTCTCTTCTATCTCTTGTATTCTGTTGGTGATGCTTGTATCTACAGCTCCTTGTCTCTTCCTTTCATTTTCTATATCCAGGGTTGTCTCCCTTTGTGCTTTCTTTATTACTTCTATTTCCATTTTTAATTCCTTCACCTGTTTAATTGTGTTTTCCTGGAATTCTTTCAGGGATTTTTGTGATTCCTCTCGATAGGCTTCTACTTGTTTATTTGTGTTTTCTTGGGTTTCTCTGAGGGAGTTCTTTATGTCTTTCTTGAAGTCCTCATCATCATGATCTAATGTGATTTTTAAATTTAGATCTTGCTTTTCTGGTGTGTTTGGATATTCAGTGTTTGCTTTGTTGGGAGAATTGAGCTCTGATGATGCCATGTAGTCTTGGTTTCTGTACCTTGGGTTCCTGTGTTTGCCTCTCACCATCAGGTTGTCTCTAGTGTTACCTTGTTCTGCTATTTCTGACAGTGGCTAGACCGTCCTATAGGCCTGTGTGTCAGGAGTGCTGTAGACCTGTTTTCCTGTTTTCTTTCAGCCAGCTATGGGAACAGATTTTTCTGCTTTCAGGCGTGTAGTCTTTCCTCTCTACTGGTCCTCAGTTGTTCCTGTGTGCGTGTGTCCTGAGTCCACTAGGAAGGTCACTTGGAGCTGAAAAGTTGGTTTTACCTCTGGTCTCAGACCTGAAGTCGCTCCTCGGGGCTGGGTTTCAGCTCTCAGTGAGGCAAGCAACCAGAAGGGCCTGCCCCACCTTCTCTCGTGTCCCTGTGCACAGGTGGCCCAGATGGAGCTAGGCGTTTTCCTCTAGAGTCAGAAATGTGGGCAGAGTGTGGCTTCCCAGGTGTGTCTGCCCCTCTGAATGTCTAGCTCTCACTCCCACAGGATTTGGGGGCAGGGAGCTGTTGACTGGGTCCCCTCAGGTCTGGGCACAGTCTGGACCTCAGCACTCCTGCAGCTTGAGTGCCCCTGTCTTTCTGTGCCCAGAGGCCCTATACATTTTTCTCTTGGGCCAGGGATGTGTGCATGGGTGGGCAGTATTGGAGGTTCTCCTCCCCTGCAGTCTCAGGACTGCCCACATGTCTGGGCGATGAGCTCTCTCTCAGATTGCTTTTGGGAGCAGGGAGCTGTGGGCAGGGATAAGGGAGATTCAGGGCTCCTGCTAGAAACCCTAAGTGTCCGGTCCCAGAGGAATTTTGCGTTTGTATGTCCTGAGTCCAACAGGCAGGTAACTTGGAGCAGAAAAGTTGTTCTTACCTCTGGTCTCGGGCCTGAAGTCATTCCTCTGGCGTGGGTGTCAGCTCTCCATGAGGGTAGCAACTAGAAGGGCCTGCCCTGCCTTTCTTCGGGTCTGTGAATGAAGTCTCAGTCCCCATGTCTTACCAACTCTCCAATTGACCTTCTTGTCAGCTGCCATGAACCTGATGACAAGAGTGTTGCATCTCCCCCTGCGGGTACCCAGATAATAAGGGAGCTCCATACAAGATCCAAAATACTCTCTTTCCTAGGGGGCCAGATGTCCTGTCTTCTGCATAACTCAGCTACGGATAGCTGTGTGTCTCCAATCTGGGTCACAGTAATGATGTCATCTTTGTTAGGCGGCTTCTAGCTTATCCACACCGTGGATTCACATCTTCATGTCCCACAGAAAAAGGACTCTGGACCTTCACATTTGGTTAACTGTCTCCAGTCCCAAGAGTGGCCCAGACAGACATAAAAGGCCTAAGACTATGTGTTCTTTCGGCCCTGGGTTAGGGTGAGTTGCAACCCTAACCAGGTAAGGGCTGTTGATCATCCAATGAGTTGTTGACTCATCCAATAAGTCACAAAGGTCTACATGAAGATCAAGAAACCAAGTGCCCCAGGGTGGGAGATAGAGCTGTCAGTCTTTTTTTTTTTTTTTCTGTTTTAGCTTTATATTTTTAGAGTTGGCAATCTTACCTGTTGCAGTATTAACAATCTGCCAGGTTAGATTCAGTGGCTGTGGCTGTTACAGCAAAGTGTGAGCAGTAAGCTATCAGGGTCTGCACTGGAGTCACAGTTTCAGTGGATTGACAGGGTATGGGGTGACTGTCGTCCATTGTTCTTGTGGCAGTTCATCTGGAAGTCTCTTCTACTAGGACCCCAACTACTGAATCCTCTCCCTCATGGCAGGCTTAATGTGGGAGTGGTGTATCCACATCCAGATCCCGTCCACCTTAACAGCCATCAGGGTGGTCAGGATCACAGTGTGGGGTCCTTTCCAGTCCGGGGCCATGAGTTCCAGAGTCTTGTAATTATTTCTCTTAATCCAGACTTTGTCACTTGGTTCAAAGTAGTGAGGATTAGGAGGGGATGCAGACTCATAGCTTTGGCAGACAGATGCCTGGCCCTATTTGCTTTTTCATCCTGTGAAAAGCCTGTACTGCTTCCAGAAATCTCTCTTGTTCATATTCTGCAAGAATTTCAGATTGAAATTTAGGTAGGAGAGGAGGGGGTCTTCAAAAAGGTATCAATCCCAAAATATAGGGGGTGTTTCTAGCCTTGTATAAAGCATAAGGTAGAAGAGCCATCGAGCCTCTGCCATTTTCAGGGGTTAATTTGGTCAAGGTTTCCTTCAGGGTCTGATTCATCCTACCAGCCCTGAAATATTGGGTCTGTAAGTACAATGTAATTTCCAATTGGTCCCCAGAACCTGTGCTAGAGATTGAGTTACCTGAGAGAGGAGTGCTGGTCCATTGTCGGACCCAAGCAGGGTAGGGAAACCATCCCTGGATATGATGTCTTCCAGAAGCTTCTTTGTCACTAAGTTGGCAGTCTCCTTCTTTGTAGAGTAGGCTTCTACCTACCCTGAAAAGGCATCTATAAAAAACTAGAAAAGGGGTTGGGATTTAGCTCAGTGGTAGAGCGCTTGCCTAGGAAGCGCAAGGCCCTGGGTTGGTCCCCAGCTCAAAAAAAGAAAAAAAAAAAAAAAAAAAAAAAACTAGAAAAGACTTATATACATGTGTTCCTGGTTTTATTTCCATGTAATTTATTTCCCAATTAGCCCCTGACCATTGACCCCAGATTCTGGTTCCTGGAGTGGCTCCTGAGGGGTTCACAGCCTGGCAGGTTGCCGGCACAGTCTGAGACTACCTGATCAACCAAGTGTCCTAAGTCAAATAATTCCTTCAGGTTTTGGTGATCCCGGTGTGAAGCTTGATGAATCTGTTGGGTGAGTTGCTTATCAAACTCCAGCAGTCAAAAATGACGCTGTCTTGCCAATGACCCAAGGATGAGTTAACACACAAGTTAATTATGATAACCCAGTTTACAATTACAAATGGAGCAATTTTGACGTGAAGAGGAAATCCATTGCAAGAATTGAAGCAAAGGTTCTGACCCAGATTGGTCGTCGAAACCCTCGAGGCAGATTTAAATTTAGTTGAGTGAATTAAACTGAAGGTAAGAGTAGAAATCATGAACCTGTAGCTTGAGAGCTATTTGGTAGGCATGCATTTATCTAGAGACAAGAATAAAATAAGGACGATGAAAGAATACATCTTAAATTATTTTATTCAAATACTAATGAGAAAGGAATGCCTTTGCTTGATATAAAAGCAAATCAAGAGAAGAACAATTTTCTTTTTCTATCTTGTTTACAGAGAATGGATTTAACACACACACACACACACACACACACACACACACACACACACACACACACACACACACACACACACACACACCGACCTGAGTTAACTGTAAACAGAGAGTTATGAAGAACTTGCAAGAAAATTACCCATTTCTCTAAGGCTTAGGAAGCATTTACATTTCTAAGGATGTCTGGCTTGAGTCAGCAAAAAGGTCAGTGGACACAGAAAGGCTGAAGATGAACACGTAGAGGGGAAATTAACAAAAATAAATAAATAAGAGCTTGTTTCTAAACCCAAGACCAGAAACCTCACCAAAGCAGAGAAAGATGAATACGACCATTACTAAAGTCATATCTGGTCACTGAAAAAGGAAGAGGCAATTAGTAGAATTAACAAGAATTCACTACATAGTCACTTCCTTTCTTGACAGTGTTGCTCCATCAATAGAGTGGACTTCTGATGGAGGAACCATCTGATGCAGCTGCACAGGAGAGGACAGGATCATTTTCTATTAATCTCTCAACTGGGAGGGTCCTTTTCTGACTCTCTCAGGATGCCATGCCAATGTTGAATGCATGATGTCTTTTGACAAGAGAAGAAGACATGAGCAGGTAATGTGGGTCCTCCCTGACAAAAAATCCTCAGCAAGAGCATCCAAATTCAGTATCAGTTGGGAGTAGATGATTACCGGCAACTTGCATGATGACGCAGATATTCCATTCAATTGGGTGGGAGAATTAACCATTATGTTAGTAGCACAGAACATCCAACAAGAATCAATAGAATAAGATGGATTGTTGAACACAAGCTGGAGTGAATGTAGGGTGAAGAAGGCCTGTGATAACATCCGCTATGGAAACAAACAAACAAACAAACACCTCAAAGCTCCAGTGAATTGTAATACAGAAGTCAATGCTCAGAACAAAGCGGGCACACAACTTTCCACTCTGACTTTTAAGTGAAACTTTGGATGTATTTCTAGGGATCAGGTTTTAAGATGGACATTGGGCAAGGGAAAGGGAACAGAGATGGACAAGCACTCACACTGAAGCATTCTCCTGCAGAGTCAAGATTAGACATGTTGGGACTGGAGGCTGCGGGGAAGAAAGCATACTGTTCTTACACAAGACCCAAGTTTGGCTCCTAGCACCCATTTTGGTTGGGCAGCTCACAAACCACTCTACATCCAATTCTAGGTGATTGAGTGTCTCCTTCCTGGTCTCTGTGGTCACCTGCATTCACATGCATATACCCACAGAAAGACATACATGTATGTACATGTAATTAAAAATACACATAAATCTTTAAAAAAAATATGGCCTATGGAGTTCAGAAAGCAGAAGTGTAACTCTATTGAGAGGTATCATACCATAGAGTTCTTTGCAAGCCAGTGCCATCTACAGCTAAATTTCCAAGCAATGACATCAATCAAAGGTCGATGGGGGTTGGTAAGCACATGCCAATGGGTACTACTACCTTTAAAAATCTTCAATCTTGTCTGAACACTATGATTGATCACCTGATTCATCAGTCAGGTATGGGGTTCCATTAGAAAGAATTTATTAAAACTCTTTAATGATACTAAGATATTAGCTGGGAGGATCGGTAACTACAAGTTACTCATTGGGACAGTCAGTAAGCTAAACATTGTTTTCTCTAAAGTCACTTTCTAGTTTAAGAAGACAAATGGAAATTAACTCAGAATTATATACTACAGCTAGGCACTGACACAATTCATTCTACTAAAACAAATACCTTACTACAGTGCCTGGCACACAGCAAACTTTCAATAAATTTTAGCCGTTTTTGTTGTATACTTTGTTGTGTGGAGTAACTTTATTTTATAGATGAGACACAGCCTCTGAAGGTGACTTAGCTTCCTAAGGCCCCCAGTAAACTGCAAAGTAAGGATTTGAATATTGCTTCACAGTTAGTACTACTCTAGTCAGAGCTTTCTCACCACAGGTCCCTACGAACATCTGAACATTCCGGAAGTTTATGCAAGTTAGTGGTTTATCTGAGTTAGCATTTTAAAAGCCTAATAGTAGTATTTCTTTTCTTTTTAAATCTGTGGTGAGGAACCTCTCTTGATTGCAAAATCCTTAACCTTTCCTAGCAGCGTGGTTGCCTGGAAGCACCCTTGGGTCTCTATAATTTGTCAGGACTCCGAGCACTTGTAGCAAACGTGGTGAGAGCCCAGGGTTGAGTAAAACCGCCCATTCCGATGAGTTTTCTTTTTTTCTTTCTTTTTTTAAAAAAAGATTTATTATATTTATATGAGTACACTGTAGTTATCTTCAGACACACCAGAAGAGAGCATCAGATCTCATTACAGATGGTTGTGAGCCACCGTGTGGTTGCCGGGAATTGAACTCAGGACCTCTGGAAGAGCACTTAGTAGCTCTTAACCGATGAGTTTGTACTGGATGGCTACTTTTCATTGAAAGAATAAACACAAGTTGGGTGCATTACACACACACACACACACACACACACACACACACACACACAGGGGGGGAGAGAGAGGGAGAGAGAGAGAGAGGAGGAGAGAGAGAGAGAGAGAGAGGAAGAAGAGGAGGAGGGGAGGAGGAGGAGGAGAGAGGAAGAAGAGGAGGAGGGGGAGGAGGAGGAGGAGGAGGAGGAGGGAGGAGGAGGAAAAGAGGAGGGAGGGAGAGAAAGTTTCCTTGTGAGCTGCAAAATCCTAACGATCCTTTATCTTTGCTGATTAAAATCAGTTCAGTTTACAAAGGTTTGTGGCGGTAGGATTCCCTGTATTTTGCTGCTCCACTCTAGGCGACAACTGCTTCGGATTAGGTGGATTTTCTCCCTTCCTCTTTGAGAGTAAAACTGAATTCAGGAAAGGGGGGGGGGGAGGCGGTCGGGGTGTAACTATTTTGGAGCCTGGAGAGGGGATTGGGCACTAGCGTCGGTAGTGGGATTCTTTAAATTCTCAGCTTTCCTCTTCCAGAGCTTTACAAACGAATCGGCTCCTCCTCCTCGGGCCTCTAGAAGTTATCTTTCCTTTGGGTGCGATTTCAGAGTGGAACCTGAAGCTCATGTCAGGAGAAATCAGAGCTGTAGGAACTAAAGCGGCGGGGAAGGGCAGGCTGCGTGGGGTCCCGTGGGGTCCCGGCCGAAGCGACGGGAAGGCGGAACCCCTCGCGTAGCCAGGGTCTGGGGCAGCTGAGGAAAGCTCCAGCGGAGGTCCTGATCAGGCCTGGCGGGGGTCCTGCTCTCCCCCTCCCCATCCTCGCCTCCCAGGCTCTGCTGACGTTGCGGCTTCCTCCGCCCGGGGCCGAGCCCTGCCGCGGCCCGCCCTCCCTCCACTGAAGGTCTCCGCCCCGTCCTCAGGGCCGCCAGAGACTGCAGCGGCGCACCCCGGGCGCGGCGCCCTGAGCTCGGATGGCTCGGCGCGCGCGCTAAGGGACGGACTCCAGGGGTCCGGAGCTCCTGCGCCCCACGGGGACGCAGAGAGAGGACGCCCGGGAAGACGGAGCGGTGAGTGATGGGCTGGATTGGGCGTTGCTCTGGGTCTCGCTAGAGGAATTTTTCCTCCCGAGGCTCGATGGGTCTTCACCGGACCGGTCCCTACGGGCCAACTAGAGCCACGTCCCTCGCTGCGCGTCGATTTCCCGGCGGACTGAGCATCCCGGGCCAGCCCTGCTGGCTCGGTGATCTCCTATCTGGGTGCCCAGCCCAGAGTCCCCCAAACTGCAGCACGGAGTTTAGGAACGAATGGCCCGGACTGGACGGGCTCCCGGGGCTCCCGAGTCCCACAGGTTTGCAGATAGCACACCCACGCTTTTCCTTCCTTTGCGCTGTACAAATTATCTAGGGATGGTGTTGGTCGTGTGTGCCCTTGCTGGTTGTGCCTGTGCGATCTCCGGACCGCAAAAGTGCAGAAAGCTGCTTCTGAGTCACCCCCAGCCGCAGGATTCCAGCGCTCCAAAACTCCAACACCCCAGGGTGATTGGGTAACCTCAACCCGAGGCCGCCTGGGCTGATCGGGGGGCCCAGGAGGCGGGCTTGACTCGAGCTGAGGAGCGCTGTAAGCGATGCCACATGGGCCCAGAATCTGTCCGGGCTGGATCTGAGCTAACTTTGTGAACTGAGAACTTTCTCATCTCTCCTTTGAGGCAACAGCCTCCGCTTAGCCGAGCTGGCATTCTTATTGAAACCTAATCCCTTGCTTCCAATGCAAGAGACCAGCCTCTTTCACCTGGAATTCTTTAGGTCAGGAACTGACACGTTGGTTGCTAGAGATTTTCTAGTAGATTCTTGAAAAACATTTGGTGTTTATTGCTGCTTGATCAACGATACCTTAAGGAAAGAAGAATCTCCTAGAAATATTTTCATATTCTTTCACGTTACAGAAATGTCACTTTTTTTTTTTTAAATTTTATCTTTATTAACTTGAGTATTTCTTATTTACATTTCGATTGTTATTCCTTTCCTGGTTTCAGGCCAACATCCCCTAACCCCTCCCCTCCCCTTCTATATGGGTGTTCCCTCCCCATCCTCCCCCATTACCGCCCCCCCCCAACAATTACGTTCACTGGGGATTCAGTCTCAGCAGGACCAAGGGCTTCCCCTTCCACTGGTGCTCTTACTGACTATTCATTGCTACCTATGAGGTTGGAGCCCAGGGTCAGTCCATGTATAGTCTTTGGATAGTGGCTTAGTCCCTGGAAGCTCTGGTTGCTTGGCATTGTTGTTCATATGGGGTCTGAGCCCCTTCAAGCTCTTTCAGTCCTTTCTCTGATTCCTTCAACTTGGGGTCCAGTTCTCAGTTCAGTGGTTTGCTGCTGGCATTCGCCTATGTATTTGCTGTATTCTGGCTGTGTCTCTCAGGAGATCTACATCCGGTTCCTGTCGGCCCGCACTTCTTTGCTTCATCCATCTTATCTAATTGGGTGGCTGTATATGTATGGGACACATATGCAGCAGGCTCTGAATGGGTGTTCCTTCTGCCTCTTTTCTAAACTTTGCTTCCCTATTCCCTGCCAAGGGTATTCTTGTTCCCCTTTTAAAGAAGGAGTGAAGCATTCACATTTTGGTCATCCTTCTTGAGTTTCATGTGTTCTGTGCATCTAGGGTAGTTCAAACATTTGGGCTAATATTCACTTATCAATGAGTGCATACCATTTGTGTTTTTCTGTGATTGGGTTACCTTACTCCTATGCCTATGAATTTCATGAAGTCATTGTTCTTGATAGCGGAGTAGTATTCCATTGTGTAGATGTACCATATTTTCTGTATGCATTCCTCTGTTGAAGGGCATCTGGGTTCTTTCCCCTTCTGGCTATTATAAATAAGGCTGCTATGAACATAGTGGAGCATATGTCTTTGTTATTTGTTGGAGCATCTTTTGGGTATTTGCCCAAGAGAGGTATAGCTGGGTCCTCAGGTAGTTCAATGTCCAATTTTCTGAGGAACCTCCAGACTGATTTCCAGAATGGTTGTACCAGTCTGCAATCCCACCAACAATGGAGGAGTGTTCCTCTTTCTCCACATCCTTGCCAGCATTTGCTGTCACCTGAGTTTTTGATCTTAGCCATTCTCACTTGTGTGAGGTGAAATCTCAGGGTTGTTTTGATTTGCATTTCCCTTATGACTAAAGATGTTGAACATTTCTTTAGGTATTTCTCAGCCATTCAGCATTCCTCAGCTGTGAATTGTTTGTTTAGCTCTGAACCCCATTTTTTAATAGGGTTATTTGTCTCCCTGCGGTCTAACTTCTTGAGTTCTTTGTATATTTTGGATATAAGCCCTCTATCTGTTGTAGGATTGGTTAAGATCCTTTCCCAATCTGTTGGTTGCTGTGTTGTCCTAACAGCAGTGTCCTTTGCCTTACAGAAGCTTTGCAGTTTTATGAGATCCCATTTGTCGATTCTTGATCTTAGAGCATAAGCCATTGGTGTTTTGTTCAGGAAAATTTCTCCAGTGCCCATGTGTTTGAGATGCTTCCCCACTTTTTCTTCTATTAGTTTGAGTGTATCTGGTTTGATGTGGAGAGAAATTTCACTTTTAATAGCTCTCTTTTCAGTTTTTACATTTTAAAATAAATGATAGTATCAGTGACGTTTTAAAAAAGATTCATTAGTATCATTTTAAAATTATGTGTCTATCTGGGAGTACAGGACTACAGACAGGTGCCTGCAGAGCTCAGAAGAGGATGTTAGATCTTCCAGCCTGGTAGCTACAGTCTGTTGTGAGCTTCCTAATGTGGGTGCTGGGAACTGAACTCTGGACCCATACAAGAGCAGTACCAGTTCTTGACTACCAAGCCAATCTCTACCATGTATGAGATGAAAATTTTGTAGAAGATTTTAGACTATACTACTAAAGAGAACTACAAAATGTAACGTGCAGAGGAAAAGTAAAACAGGATCACCCTAGAATTTGTTCACACATCGCTGTTTTCCTTTAAGGACCCTGTACAGATGTGGTCCCTTTTTTTAGCATAGTAAATTCTGTTCTATTAAAAAGGGAGAAAAGGTTGGATTTAATATGTGACTTACTTTAGTGACCCTCCTTGTCAGCTTAACCAAAAACATGAGTGTGGGTTAATAGAATAGGGAGGGTACATGAGAAATAGCCCCGACTTTCTTGGAGTGTCTTTGTTATAGAAAGAGAAATACATGACTAAGCAGTAAGTAACGTGGAGGACTTGAGTGTCGAAGGAGTCCTTTAGTCATTGATTAGAATATGATATCAGTTTCAATTTCAATAACTGCACAGAAGCACTGGCCTACAGAGTACATTTTAACATCCAGACTAAAAAGAGGCAGTGAAATCATCCAGCAAAAGAGTTTTTTTTTTTTTTTAAGTTCCTTGATAAGGAGGGATGTTGGCAGCAGGAAATCTTTGCATGGTGGGGTTTTTAAGTTCACTTCCTGGTCCTACTGCTGGCTGGATACGGATTTCACATTTCTCCCTCTGAACTTGAAGCCTCAGAAAGAAAACACATGATAAGAGATATATGGGTTCACCCAATTAAATCAGCCTCGTCTTAGTGAGCAGTTCCTGTGCATGTATCTGCTTTAGTACTTAGCAGTAGTTCACAAATCAGCTGGTATGGAGAGCATTTTGATGAGGTAAGTGGTGTGTCTTGGGGCAAGAGGTTGCAGTGCTGTCCTGGAGGGACCTAGGGACCATCCGTCACAGAACCTTAGTACTGTCTTAGTATAGAAAATTATTTCAGTCTCTGAGACAGCTTTTAGACAAATGCATTCTGGGATGAAACAAAGATTTTTTTTTCATTTATATTATTTGTGAAATTTATATTACTTGGGATATTTTGCTCTTTATTTCTTCTTGCCTTGGTTCCTCTGTGTTGCATGAGAGAAACATAATTCTCAACATTATGATTCAAACAAGTGGAGAGGGGCTGAAGGTTTGCCATCCTAAAAGAGGGAAAGTCACCTGAGGCGTTTCTATGACCAACAAACACTATTGAAAGAATGTCTGACATAGGACAGGGTCATTCCTATTACTATATTTAGTGCCTCGAGCTTTTCTCATATTGGATTTACATTATCTTTTCCTATAGTGATTTGCAGACTAAAACTCTCTGGAGGTCACTAAACTACTAGCAGATGTTTGAACTGGACAACCCCAATCTGTATACCTGCAGTCTGGGGGGGACATGGGAATGAAGCTGATGTCTAAACCCAGTATACTCACAAGGGAAATTATCTTCCCATAAAATCCATATGATGAATGAGTAACAGAGCGGGAAGTAGAGGGCAGAATCCCAGGTGCCTGAGACACTGCATGCAGTGGTTTGCTGGTAGCAAGAGTTAGACATGGATGTTTCCAGAATCCTTCTCTACTGCCCCATTTTAAATGGAAGTTCTCTTCTAAATATTAGACTTGGTTTTGGAAGAAGATATTTATTTCTATGTGTATGATAAATAAATGTAGCCAAAGGCTGTTTGTTGATGTTCTTTGGTGTTTCAAAAGGGAGATTTGATTAGTTGGTGGTGAAATATTTCAGAAATAGAAGCAAACCAGAAAGTATTGGGCAGTGTGATACAAGCGGGTCCTTACTTTTACTAAAACATCATCTATAAATCCATAAGCATTTAGTCAGGCAGACCAGCTGTGGGGAGACAGATCAACTTTACTTGGGGTGATTCAATTCTTATATAGTTTTCGGGATGGGGGGCATGAGGGAGAGGGGGACAACCAAGAGGGGCAAAGGTCATTCATTGGCTAAAGGCTTAAAGTACCAAGATGCCTCAGTAGCATGGGGAAGCTTTTCAGGAATCTTAGGTGCTACCTGGATGGGTTCTTACCCAGAGAAAGGAAGTTGAACCCATAATCTAACTAAGGCTACATGACTTTCTGCAGATAGATTTGAGCTCCCCAAACAAGGTCAGAAAAGGAAAAGCTATACTGGTAAAGATAGTCTGCCATTTTGCAACAAGCCTAGAAGGCTATCTGGGCAATGGTAGATAGGTTGGACCTTAATTAGCGTGGCAACATAGTACTCTTTCATTTTGTTCAAAGCATCCTATTTAACACTTTAGCCTAGTGGAGATGGAAAGTGAGGTAGGTTCAGGTTTTGTCTTTATTTTAGTAGAGTGGAAATACTGAAGGTAAGGAACACAACCAATTTACAGGTAGTCTGTGATATACCCTAAATTGAATGAGACAGACATAAATTGCACACATAATGCTACTGTGTCCTCTTGTAACTCCACACTCAAATTGCTAAGGGCTCACATTTCATTTTTCTGTAGATCTGTTTTATTATATTTTGTAATTATGCTTCTCGGGCTTCTGCAACTATTTACAGATTCCCTTTCGTCCTCAAGCCCTCCTCCTCCACCCTCTCACCCCATCTCTGCTTGGCAAGGGTCTCATTGCAAGGCCTCTTCTGATGCCTGCAGAGCCCCAGGCTGCTTGCTGAGTTCTTGTGAACTAGCTTTGGGCTTTAAACTGCCTCGGGCAATCTCAATAGTGTTGCTAAACTGCACTATAAAAACAGGCTGCAGCCTTTTGAGGGCTGAACTTCTGGATTCTTTTTCAGATGCCCACAGACGTATAAACCTGCCAGAGGGAACTGATTCTCAGAGCATGTTAGGGTCAGAGAAGTTTTAGTTTGGAAAGAGAAGAAAAGATGGTGAGGCCATCTGTTTATTTCTTAAATGGAGTCATTTATAAAGTTCTTAACTCAAGAATAACACTGAATTTTAATGTGTGTTAAG
The DNA here is from genome assembly GCF_011064425.1 of Rattus rattus. NCBI lineage: Eukaryota > Metazoa > Chordata > Mammalia > Rodentia > Muridae > Rattus > Rattus rattus. The sequence goes on along the minus strand of NC_046171.1, from coordinate 24,251,979 downwards.
ATTATCCTGGGGTTTCCTTCTGTGTGTTTCAGTTTACTTGGAATCATCTAGAAACATGATCTTAGTAGGAATGTTAAACTGTTTTTAAAAGAGCAGAATTTCTATGGTCAGTAATATTTATACATTCTGATGAGAAACATTTTATAATTGAGAATATTTGATAGTCAAGTTAATATTAGGTGAGTGAAAAATCCTGCTACTAAAATGTGACCAAAATATGTGCTACTAGCTGTTACATGGGTGCTGGGAAATCTGAACTTAGATCCTAATGTTTATTGGACATTTTACTGACTGAGCTGTCTCTCTAGCCCCTCGTTAGCTTTAATTACACATATGATATATCATCTGTGGGCAATTAGCATCTATCGACTTTGTCCCAGACAGAATCAGAAAGTTTGTCCCTGAATGTCTACGTCTGCATGCCAAACAAAACCCTTTAGAGCTTATTTGTAGAATTAATAGTGATTGTCCTCGGTCATTGTGGAATATACTAAATATATTAAAATACTCAGTATTTTACTTAACTGACAAAACTACTTTTAGCAAAAATTGGAAACGCGTGGCATGCTGCAGATGCTGATGCAGGATGATTGTTTTGAGTCCCAGGCCTGGGTGTATAGGAAGCACAGAGTCATCCAGGACTACATAGCATGACCACTCTCAAGAATCAAGACTAAATATAAAAGACTTTAAAAAAAAAAAAACGTCGAGCCAGGTAGAGGTGGCACAGGACTTTAATCCCAGCACATGGAAGGTAGAGGCAGGTTGATCCCTCTTTGAGTTCAGTCTGGTCTACAGAACATCTCCCTAGACAGCCAAGGCTACATAGAGAAACCATCTTGAAAAACCAACCAAACAAAAAAATTGAATAAGCCCTGGTCAATTTAAACAGCTATCATTTGAATCTTTCTGCCTGAGATATTTTCAGGTCATACACACATGCCAGAGGGTTGTAAAGTTGTATTTGTTGATCAAATCAGGTGCTTACATTTTTGTCTTTATGTGCAAGAACAATAGTAGCAAAAGTTACTACGTAGTAGGCATGTAGTAGACATACAGCACATATGGAAGAATCTCTCAGGAAAGTTGAACTAGCATTTTATAAACCTTCAAGTAATTTGTGAAGGAAATATGCTCACTCTTTGCATGGCTATAATATTTCCCTGATTAAGTAGCAGGCCATGGTCCTGTTGCTGTCCAGGGGCTGCTAGAAGACCAGGGTGTTTGCTCCTGTGTTACTGCTAGTTGTATAAATCTTGTGGAAAACCCAACAATTTTCAGATCATGTTTCTAATACAATATAGGTTGCCTCTCTGTGGAATAACTGAGTAGAAGTCGTTCACAGAGTTCTCTTCTAGAGTGGTGTGTGAAGAGGGATACTGCATTTCTAAAGCTACTTATATCCAGAGATTGCCAGTGACAAGTAGCCCAAGAACGTAAGTCACTGATGGAGGTCAAAAATATTCTGTGCCAAGGTTCAGCCCAATACACAGAACTGGAGTGAAACCAGGAGCCCGTGTAGGTGCTGGCCTTTCTCACAGTGCTGACTGAAAACTGTTTTTGAAGCTCTGGTGTTTTTAATTGTTTGAATGTATCTGTCCAGCAGTAGATTTCTAGAATTCCACAAATTCATGGAAGACTCTTTCTTTTAGCAGGTTAGTGACATCATTCCAGGAATTGTAAATTGGGCTCCTTTCTCCAGCCCCAGGGACAACCCAGCTGGGGCCAGATGACTTTTGTAACTACTTGGTGTGGTTCTGCTTCTCTCAAGGGATGGGATGACCAGGCAGAGAGGAAAAAGTAGGAAAACTGAACAGCTATTTTTTCATCTTCCCCTAGGAAAGAGAAGGGGAAACAAATATGAGGCTATCTAAAGTGATTTCTGCTGACCACAGCAAGGCTCTCCTGATATTTTTATCCCTTAGGATAATTTCTGTAGGGCTTTGAATTCTTTGGGAAGGTTTACATCCTGAAAAAATATGGGGTATGGTTTTCTGTTCATCTGAAAACTGAAAGTTGCTGCAACAGATTTTTCTTAGCAATTTTACTAGATCTAGTAGTAATTGGCCAGTTAAAGTAATCCTGATTATATAGTTTCTAGAACCTTCATTCAGGCAGACACTATATGCTTTATTTTCTTCTTCAAGGAGGCCATTTTTTTTCTTCACATTTAAAAGACTTAAAGTAACATTTTATTAACAACCATTGACTTGGTAGACACATAGTTATTGCCACATTCACATTGTCTAACATCCATTTTTTTTTATCATATTATACCCAGCTCTCTTACCACATTTCTTGTTTTCTTCCCCCACCCCACCCTCAGTTGTCTTTAAAAGTCTTAGCATCAAGTTCCACTGTTCCATTGAACTTTCATGCATACTTTTCCATTTCTATGTGGGGATTTTTGGTTTGTTTTGTCTTTGATGGTTATTGAGTTTTAATAGGTAGTATCTCATGTAGCACAAGATGGCTTGGAACTTGCTGTGCAGTAGGGAATGGCTTTGAATTTCTGACCCTTTACCCTATCTCTCAAGTGCCAGGTTTATAGGCCCATGCCACCACGCCAGGTTTATCTGAATCATGGTAGACTCGGATTGGCAGTAGTGAGGGAAGGAATCTCAGTTGTCTTACGAACATGCTTTCACCATTCTTGTGGTCACAATAGGAAGGTTGCGAATGCCAGAAAGAGCCTCTGGAAACGTCACATAGGAAGGCTCTGTTATAGCCAGAAGAAGGTGCTAGATTCCCCAGAACTGGAGTTACAGATGGTTGTGAGCTGCCATGTGGTTCTGGGAACTGATACCAGGGCCTCTGGTAAGGCAGCTAGTGCTCTTAACCACTGAGCCATCTCTTCAGCCCCCATAGAAAGGTTCTTATAGGAATGCTGATGGTTAAAAACAATAAAAAAATCCCAATAATACTAGTGTTTAGAGACCTTGGGAACTTTGTTTCATGTTGTTTAAAAAGATAATTTCAAAAATGTCGATTCTATGGCTTCCAGGTGTTACTTTAGTTAAGATGTAATTATGTGGAAAGTGCTGATTTTTGTGCATTTTTTTTCTATAAGAAATGGGAAATATGCAGTGAGCTCAGATGAACCAGTTTGGGGGATGCCATGGGCTAAAGACGGTCAGTGTCTTGGACAGTTGCCGTAGTACTTCTGCTTAGGGCCTGTGCTTGCCACAGTTCCTCCTTTTCAAGGAAAATTGGTTTGGAGTCACCGAAGGCGACCTTGTTACCTTAGTTCATGGTGCCTTCTTTTGGTCTCTCTCCTTTTGTTTCTTTTTATCTTTATCTGTTTACTTTATGTCTTCCACAATGTACAGCCTGTTCCCAAGAGACTACAGAACCACTAAGGACTGACCCGCTGATTTTATTTAACTGCCCAGTTATTCTTATACTCTCGTTTGAAATTTCAAGATCTGCCTTTCCCACCCAAGGAAATTATTATTGGGGCCACAATCTGATCCATGCGTTACGTTTAAATTCATGAAAGTTTGTGGATTTATTGTGATCTTCATAGAATTATTCTATAGACTTTAGTGAAAAGTAGCTGAGTGGGAGATATAAAAGTAAAATTTCACCTCAACATGTGAAATTTCATCTTTGAAGTTTGAGGTTATTAGGCCTCTTCTCTTTGTTGAGGAAAGTGTGTCTGGCAGTGAATATTTAAGTTACTGAATTGCCCTGGAATGAAAAGCCATGTAGTGCAGCTGGGCCAGCAGCGATGGAAGGAGGCTGTTACATAGATTCTTCCTTGTGCACCTACGATTCTTTTCCCCCCTAGTTGGTGAAGTCACTCAGTGTTGGTTCAGTGACTGCAAGTTTTAGAAGCAGTGGATCTGTGTTATTTAGGAAAGAACATTTTGATGTCTAACTTTGTCCAGTGTACTTTTGAACTTGGAGAATTAAACACTAGGAACTAGGCCTGCATGATAGGAACATTGGAAGTTCTTAGTGCCTGACAAGTGTTTACCAGGCATTTTTGTGTTTGAAAAGATGTCTGGGTGGCAGGAACAGAGGAAGCATGCAAAACAGATATGATGTGGACTTTGGCCTTGAAGAATTTAAAATATGCTTGGCAGATAATGACCCTGGAAACTTAATGAGATCTGCTAAACTCTGAATGGACTACAGGGCCACAGGAAGGAAGGGACTTGAGAAGATGACAGGCAAGACAGATAGCAGCTGGGAAAGGATGAGGAAGTGGGCTCACAAGGGCTTTGTGCAATAAAGGGACTGGACAGCACTGCAAATGCAGAGGCCAAAGAGCAAAGGGACAGGAACAGGAGGGAGCGGAAGTGGAATGGCTGAGTTACTACTTATTATCTCCTTGTATGCCATGTTCTCTTTGCCCCTTCCTTCACAATGCTTTTCACTGTGTCCTGTGTGTGTGTGTGTGTGTGTGTGTGTGTGTGTGTGTACACATACATGTATGCTCCATAGTGTGTGTATGGAGGCTGGAGTACAGCTTCACATGTGGGTCCTTTCCTTATCCTTTGTTTGAAGCCATGTCTCTTCGTTGCTGTTTGCTACTTCAGATGCTTGGGATTCTTCTGTCTCTAACTCCCATCTTGCCATAGGAACACCAGCAATGTAGATGCTCGCTACATGCCTGGCTGTTTATGTGACACAAACTCAGGTCCTCAAACTTGTGCAGCGAGACCTTTGAGCCATTTTCTTAGCTCTGCCACATATACTTGGAAAGGCTTGTGCTCAACACTGCAGGAGAGAGATGATTAAACCCTTGACTCCCACCAGCCTGTCCCTGAGTAGGTGAGATTTACCTCATGTTCTTTTGGGATCCACAGAGGACAATGTGAGGTGGTTATCTCTGTCAAATGGAGAACTGAATGCTTTCGGAAAGAGGCTAAATATGCAATCTCAGCAGTAAGGGTTTACTAAGGAGTTAGTAGGCAAATGAGTAGATGGGTTCACAGCTGTGCAGTAAGAGAAGCTGCTGCCTCCCAGCCTACGGTTAAGGATAGGGTTCTCTAAGTAATTGAAGAAGCTGGAAATATCCCTCAAACAATAAAGTTACTTGTGATGAAGATCAAAGAGAATATGTAGACAAATGGCAATTTTGAATGATGAAAGTGCAAGGGACACTCACAGTGTCACTTAGAAAGCCAAAGTGTCCCCCTGGATTGAGTAGCTGGTTCCAGCCTACTTGTGGATTGGGAGAATGTGACATTTGTCTTTGGCAAGAGAGCAGGACAGAGAGTAGGTGTCAGTGAAACAGTCAGTTACATCATAGAACTTCAACTTGAAAGGATGTCTGTGGTCATTTGAGCCAAGACATGAGAAGAGCTTGAAAATGGGAGTCCTCTTCCACACAGGCACAGAGAATTTCATCAGATTTGATCACAAGAAGCAACTAGGAGAAGCCAGCTATGAGTAAAAGGTGAGGAGATCGTTGAAGTTTGGGTAGCAGAAGTTACAGAGTAGAACAAAGATGTTGCTAGCATTGTTAGAATAGGATGCTAATGACATCGCAAAGGACACTTGACTCACCAAGATGAGGTTACAGACCCTGAGGTTAACATTCCTAATGTACACACCCACAGACACAAATATTCAACATTTGTCTGTTTCCAGCTCGGAGGTAGACTATATCTCCTCCTCTTCCTCTCTTCTCTTCTCCTCTTTCTCCCCCTTTGATCTTCTCTTCTATTCCCTTCTTCTAGTCATAACTTTTTGTGAAGTCCCTACTGGGAGCCTTGCTCATTACCACACATCTCAGCCCTGTGGCATGAACCTGTCAATCACTGCCTTATAGACAGGTAACTGACTTAGGAATGTCTGTGGGAGCACTTCATTTGTTCTGGATATCCAGGTCATCCATCCCTTCTTCTATATTCCTTTGTGGCCTCAGAACGTGTTTCCTGATAGAAACATGGCTATAAATATCACCATAACTTTCTTAGCACAAACTGAGGACAAAGTAATGGAAATGGTATAGAGTATGAATTCTCTAGATGAAATTCTTGAAATTAAACTTTAAAACTAGTAATGCTAATAGTGCCTCTACACCAAACCATTAAATTGTGGTAATTATCACAGGAAATAGGGTTAAATGGACTGACTTTAAATTTCACAATAGAATGAAATAAATAAGACGGATTATGCCGACATTATTCAACCAAGAGCCCATTGAAAGGCAGTGGATTGCATTAAACCTATGTAATGGACCAGGTGTCTTAGTGGTTTTTTAGAAAGACCCGAGAAGACTCATGAAAACCCTGTGAAGAATGTTGGGAGACAAGACGCATTACAGAAGTGAACTGTGATGGTAGTCACACCAGGGTCGTTATTGATGTTCTAGAAGGACAAGGGTAACACCAGCCAGCCACAGGCAGCCTGGGGTGGACTAAGTGGGATGATTGGGAAGATACTGTGTATGACTGTAGCTCTAGGAAACTCTGGTGATCACCTTGAGCAGCCCTAGAGATGCCAACATTGTGGAATGATTTACACAAAGATGGTTTGTTTTGATAGTCAAAGGTTTTTATTGCTTCTTTGAGTTCTATTTAAATAGCTGTGGAGTTATATGAATAGCTACCTCTGAGTATTTAACAGCTTACATCTTGACATAGCAAATTGTTGCTTTTCCTAAATGTTAAGCACTCTGTATCCCAATGCTAGCCATGCTGGCCTTCTTACTGTTGGTATTCTGTCTAAGCTCCACCCCCACAGCTACCTGGCAACAGCCAGGTATGCTCCGCCCCACAGTTGCCTGGCAGCCGCCAGCTGTGCCTGACACTATATAAAGAGCTGCTTGCCCCCTCCTCACTCTCTTGCTCTTCTCTTCTCTGCTCTTTTTCCCTCTTCCTTTTTGTCCCTTCTCTCCCACCCCCCCTTTCCTCCATGTGCCCATGGCCTCCTCTACTTCTCCCCCACTTCGACTCTTCTCTCATTAAACCTCTCCACGCGGAACCATGTTGGCTTGGTGTGCTTTGTACGGTCACGAGCCGAGATTTAAACCTCAACACTTACTGACTCTAATGTTTTTCCCCTACTGCCACCATGATACTCTAATAACCCGTGAAGATGCCCTGGGAGGTTTTCAAATAGTGCAGTGTTTATTCTGCATTGCGATTGACCAGTATCACTCTAAGGCTAAAGTGAGAGGGAAGAATTGAGCCTAAGCGGCTTTTTAAAGCTATTGCAGGTAAAGCATGGCATGGGCTCAGTTATTAAGCAGTGGTAGAACTGGGTGGACTTGAAGAAAGAATTTGCTCACAGTTTAGTTACAAAAAAGGAAGGTATAAACTGAGAGAAAGGGACTCTGGCCTGAATCCCAGCAGCATTGGTTGGGATAGTAGCTGGGGGTGGATGAGGTTGGGCCTGCCTGAGAAGTCAGTTCTGTGTCTTTGGGTTAATTGGGTGGATGTGGACCATTGTTCACAAATCTAGGCTGTGGTATTTGAAGTTTGACTATGATTCACAGGAGGGTGTTTGCAAAGAGCCCAGGGATTTTTGAGATTCAAAGAACTGAAATCTGGGGGACAAAACTGAAAATGAAGATCAAAGACATGTAAAAATGCTCAAGAATACAGAAAGGCAGCAGAAGAGGCAAATTTATTATTGATGACTATTTGAAGGCTGAAAAAGAAATGGAGGCTTGCTTGAGATGGCTTAGAGGATAAAGGTGCATCAGGGACCCATGTGTTGAAGGAGAAAATCGACTCCCTCAGGCCATCCTCTGGCTTCCACATTCACACTGTAGTATGTGCTGCTCCCCCAATAAATAAACTAGTAATAAACTTTAAAGACTTCCTAGTGACAAAAGTATTGTCACACCACACATACAATATCACACATTACAAAGCTACTCATAATTACTAAAATAATAAATAATTCTACCAAAGGGATCAAAAAAGAACATGATGTGAATTTGGAGGTTCCTATAGCACCATTCAATTTGGTGACTCATTAGATGGACAGCGGAATTTATTATAACCATAGTTTTGTTTAATATATTGGCAGAGGTAATTGAGCAGAAGGGAAAAGGAACACAAAGCAAATTCCCCCAAAAGCCAGGAACAAGCTTCTGGGTTGTTTCTTCCAACAGCGTGCAGTGTTGCTGGCCCGAGAAGGCTGGATTCTTTAACTAGAGTTAAGTCAGCTGTGCCAGCAACATCTGTATGCTGAACTCAGCTACTCAGACTTCATCCTTACCCCACCTACCCTTGTAGCACAGACATCTGATCAAACTAGTATCATTTGACCACTAAACTTACACAAAAACAAACCTTATCTGGGGAGAGTAATCCAGGATCACAGAGCTGGCTCCCATGGGCTACTCACCAGTCAGCCTCCTGGTTTCATTCCAGGTTGTATAAGGTTTGAGAGTTAGGGTCTGAGGTTTTAACCCTTTCCTGAACAGTCTGATAGGCCCTTTTTTGGGAGGTGGGGTGGGGTTAGAGGATAAATTGGCAGATCCCAGAAGAGATACAGACTTACATACCCCAATTTTACATCATTTCAAGACATATGTAGCAAAATTCGTAAGTGAGTGAACCAGAGTTTATGTAAGAAATGTTAGATTTGTTTCACATTTCCCAGAAAAATCTATCACAGATGAGGTTATGACTCATCCATAGAATTTTGGAAATTTTGTTCTAGAAGAAGAGAGAACTATGTAAAATATGTGTGGCATTGGCTGGATTTGGGGAAGAAGTCAGGAGATGGAAATCTAGTCTAGAAGTTGATGATTAGTCCTAGAACAGAGTTTGCATCAGGAGTTTTGACAAAGCAGAACAAAGTTGAATGTAAAACTTGATGTAGAAGGCCCAAGAAAGGAATTAATTGAGGGTGCTTTCAGAGAACCAGACTGAGAAAGTGAGGTAGGTGAGTTTTGTTTTGAATGGAAGATAAACTTAGTTTTACTTAATATATGTTCTCATTGACAGGAAGTGGAAAATGTATTTTCATTAAATGTCACATCTGTAGTCTCTCTCTCTCTCTCTCTCTCTCTCTCTCTCTCTCTCTCTCTCTCTCTCTCTCTCTCTCTCTCTGAGACAGGTTCTCTGTCTACAGCCCTTGCTGGCCTAGAGCTCATTATGTAGACCAGGCTGCCTCAGAGATTTCCTGCCTCTGTTTGTGACTGGGACTGCTGTTTCCCCATTTGGGTTCTTGTTCTGTGTAGAAATGTCACATACATTTCATGAATCTTTTTCTATAAGCTGTGATTGGTGAAGTAGCATTTGAAAACCTTTTTTTCCTTTAACATATTTAATCAGTAGAATATGTAGCCCCAATGTTGTCAACATGCAGCTGAACAGGAAGAACTGTCTTCCAATTGAGTATTTTATGTTTGTCAAAATATTTAGTTTTTAGGTCCTTGAAGAAATTGATGATTTTTAATGAACACTGCACTGTACCTATTTTGGGAGTAAAGTTCTCGGAGTTTCTTGAGTGCTCACTTCCTCCTGCGGTCATGGTACACTTCCTCCAGTTCAGCTGACTGTGATGTTCTCCTACAGAACATAATGGTTGCTGCCCAGAGTTACTGAGCACTTTCTGAACCCTGTACATCCTTTTTTGGTTGTTTTGTTTTATTTTGTTCTCTGAGACTGTGTTTCTCTGTATATTCCTGGCTATCCTGGAACTCCCTTTTTTGGACCAGGGTGGCCTCTAACTCACTGGATCGATCTGCCTCCCTCTTTATCCCAAGTGCTGGGATTAAAGGTTTGTCCCACCATCATGCCCACATCCTTTTAGTTCTTCAAACATATCAGCCAATTAAAGCTATACGGAAATCTCGTAAGATGTTGTTATTTTAAACAGGAACATAGCAAAGGGTGTGGTGATGTTAGGATTTAAACCCAGAAGCCAATCTGGACCCCTTAGCCACTCTTGTGTTCTGAGATAGCTTAGAGTTTGCTTATGTTAAAACACTACCATATAATAGGCATTTTTATAGATATTGGTTCATTTAATTTGCCAACCAGTTTAGGAGTCAAGATAGCATTATTAGTGCATTTTAAATGGAGTAGGTCTAGATGGTTTTTCTGAAACAAACCACGTTTGCCCTCTTCTGTCTCATGAACCTGTGGGAGGGAGAAGGTTTTTACCATTATTTTTGTAAGCATTTTTCCAGGCTTAATTAAACTGGCATTTGAAACTGTAAGATTAAAAGTTAACCTCTGGCGTCACGATTGTCTTTTCTGCTCTTTGTTTTCAGTCTGCAGTGTCACGAGATTATAATGGACCAACACATACAGAACTGGCTCACCCTTGGAGCCCTTCTACAGAATCTTTGGTTTCCATTTAGAGAACTTTGAAAAAATAGATTGCAATTTTTCTTCTGTGGCTGGGAATAATGAGTTAAGCAAGTTGCTTTGGGATAAGGGAGAATGCCTAATTTGTCCTGACTGCCGGACAGCAACGCAGATAACAATCCCCCAGAAATGCTCATTTCCTTGCTTTTTGTTCTGTAGTTCTTTGGGGTAGGGCATATTAATTAGTTTTCTAATTGCTGTGACAAAGAGCCCGATAAAGATATGTAAGGAAAAAAGGATTTATTTTGGCTCGTGATCTGAAGGAAGTCAGTATGTCATGAGTGGAAAGACACGGCCAGAGAACAGCTCTGGCTTCCATGCTGGGAATGAGCCAGCTCATCACACTGTGACCATGTCTGGGGAGCAGAGAGAGATGGGTGGGTAGTGGTGCTTGGCTCTCTTTCTTCTCCCCTCTTTTCACTCAGTGTAGGATCCGTGGAGGACGCTATGGGCATGCAGAACGAGTTCATCCTCGTTTGAAACACCTTGTAAACACACCCAGGAGTTCTTTTCGATGGTTATTTGAAATCTAGGCAAGAGATAAGATAGCTCTCACAACAGGAAGAGTTTTCTTGTTCACCGGTGTGCTCAATGCCCAACATATAGTTCTGAATTTAGTAGCTTCTTGGTATTTAGCAGAACAAACTGATTTCTGTTCCTATCATGAAAAGGGACTTGATATCTCAGTTCTGGGAAATTGTGTTGAAATGTATAATATCCCTCAATTGTTACTTTTTAAAGATGTAAGCATATGCTTTATTATAACATTTTTGATTTACTCTGCATGTAATATAATAATTAAAATTATAAAAATAATTTTGGATCTTCAGTTGAAATTGTAAAATATACCAGCTGTAAGATCATGTTAGATACTAAATAAGCTAGAATTTACTCTGGTGTCTCTTGACTTGTCTTAAAATTGTATAGTGCTTGCAAGTTCACTTTCATTTTTTTTTTTTTTTTTTTTTTTTGAAATTCAGTGTCTTAGCAGTGTGGTGACTGGCCGTATTCTCCTCTCCCAGCCTTGATCTCTCTTTTTTTTTTTTTTTTTTTGGTTCTTTTTTTCGGAGCTGGGAACCGAACCCAGGGCCTTGTGCTTCCTAGGCAAGCCCTCTACCACTGAGCTAAATCCCCAACCCCTAGCCTTGATCTCTTTGCCATTTCAAGATGACACAGATTTTGCTAGCTTTCCACATTTTAAATGGTAACCACTCTTTCAAAGGCTGAGTCTTTAATTTTATTTAATTAGTAAGTATTAATTAATAGCTATGTATGTATGTATGTGTGGGAGAACACGATTATGAGTGTGCTCATCTGTGTGAGCATATGAAGAAGTTAGAGTTTCCTTTGGGGGTATTTCTTTCTCCCTCTCCATCTTATTTATCCACTCATTCCTTTGTTTGCTTGCTTGCAGGAGCTCACCCTTTTTGGTTTGAATCTTCTAGTGTCCATCGTGTAAGTGCTGGGGCTACAGAAGCATAGCATCAGGGGTACTGCAGATTCAAACTGACTTCATGTGTAAAGGAAAAAAAAAAAACAAAAGAAAACACTCACTGAGTTATCTTCTCAGATCCCACAATTGGATTTTAATGGTTCTTATCGTTACAGTCACATGTACCAACCTGCCTTCAACAACTAAATCTTACAGCTTCATGGCTATATAATCACCTACTCGTTTGGTCTCTGGGCCAGTAAAATGGGTACAGGAACTTTCCAATTTACATTTGAAGAAATCTGTAAACATAATTTAGAAGAATTCCTTGTGTCACATAAGAAAGTTGATAGAGAGATGTGAACTTCAAGTTGTATTATGAAACCATGTGGTACCTCCATGAGAACCAATCAGGAGGCAGGGATAGGAATGCTTTTTGATTGTAAAAGGCTGCTCTTAAAACGATGTCACACACCATTATTACCTTCTGTGTGGTTTTGCTGTGTGGGCACAGGGCTGTAATTAGTCCTTCAGCAACGTGACAATTCTACATGTTGTCATTTCATATTGTGGATTTTTGTGAGAATGGCTTTTGAGGTAAGGTATATTTTATTTTACCCTTAGATAAGGAAATAGTGAAGTGAAAGGAGCTTTCAGTTTGATCAAGAACTTGAAGGTTTGAAGTTTTTCTCTCTGATTGCGTGGGCTTCACACACTGGGGAGTATAATTGCAGGGATGGTTACATAGTGCCCAAACCATGTTTTCTTAGGATTCGACATAGTCAAGAGTAAGGGTAGATTATTCCACTACAAAAGTTTGCCAGACACTTAAGGTTTTATTTGATGTTGAGGATTTGTTTTTCAGAAATTATTTTAATCATTCATTTACTAAAACTGAAGTTAAAAAAAAGTAATGTGATCTCTAAAGGTGCATGCATTCCTTTAATTAAAATAAGCAAAAAGAATATGCAAGAGTACACAGTAGATGACAGCAGGGTTTCCCTCAGGCGTGTGGAAAGAGGTTTCTTCAAGGGTCATACCCAAAATGGAAGGCAGGAGAAAGGGCTTCCTGCTTGACATGTGTCAGGGTTCTCCATGTGGCCCTTCATCGTTGGCCTAGATGCTTATTCAAGAAGCATCAAGGGCTGGAGAGATGGCTCAGTGGTTAAGAGCACTGACTGTTCTTCCAGAGGTCCTGAGTTCAAATCCCAGCAACCACATGGTGGCTCACAACCATCTGTAATGGGATCCGATGTCCTCTTCTGGTGTGTCTGAAGATAGCTATAGTGTACTCATATATAATAAATAAATAAATCTTAAAAAAAAAAGAAGCATCCAGGGAGGGAACTGAAATAGATGGACAGTTTCTAGGGAGAAGGCTATACCAGACAAGCCCTTTGCCAATGATCTGGCTAACTTCTGCCTCCTGTAGAAATAGACAGACCAGGGTGGGATGCCAGTTATGAACCAGTTCTTGGACCTGCTCATTTGTTTGGGCAAACCACAGCAGAACATCTGCTCTGGACAGAGTGTGCTGTGAAGGAATATACATATTGCTCATTATAGTTTTAAAAACCATCTATGATGATCAGGAAGGTGCCTGTGAGGGATGGCAGCAGTGTCACCTCCTTCCAAGTGCATTAAAGATAGAGATTTTGACTTTGCAAAGTGGCCCAAACCCTAGACCCTTCTTGCTGTTTTTGTTCTGTTTAATTCTTTTATTGCCCGGAGGGCACTTATCATTTTATTTCATGTCATTTCCTTTGAAGCCATAAACATTACCCAATCTGCTAGATAGGGTCTAGAAAAATCAGCATATTCATTTACTTAAATACGTATGTGAAGCTTAATAAGACATTAGGTAATATCTCATTTCCCAAAATTGTGAGTTAAGATTCCATCCTTCGGGGGACTGGAGAGATGGCTCGGAGGTTAAGAGCACCCGACTGCTCTTCCAGAGGTCCTGAGTTTAATTCCCAGCAACCACATGGTGGCTCACAACCATCTGTAAAGAGATCCGATGCCCTCTTCTGGTGTATCTGAAGACAGCTACAGTGTACTTATATATAATAAATGAATAAATCTTTTTTTTAAAAAAAAAAGATTCCATCCTTCACTGAGTATCCTCATTGGCTGTTGGTGGTGAGGGCAAAGGTCACCCCTTCCATAATAAAAGTGTATTACTGGAAAATAGCTTCCCAGCCATATTGTGTTTCCCAGCTACTGCTGTATCACCGAACCTGTCTTTTGAAAGCATGAGAACATTTACCTCATATACACCAAGATTTACTCGTTTTGGGAAGCAAGCAAACTCTGGTTAGAGTGTATTTATGCTATTCTTTTCTGGGAGGTAAAAGTGCTTGAATGATTTCAAGAGTCAAATGTTCTTCTTCCCAAGAGAAACGTGCCAACTGCAAACGATACCTGGAGGATGCAGGAGCATTGGGCACCATTGCCCTACCCATTTAACAACTACGATTCTCAATTTTTGCCAGTGAAATATGAAGGTGCAGTTTCTTTCCTGTTCTCTGGTGATATGTTAATATAGTCTTTAATGAGTGAAACTTTCTTCTTTTAGTAAAAATACTTATTGAGCTCTCCCTCCCAGCAAGGTTCCAGGTTAAGTTGCACTAAATCACCCCATGAAGTAAAGGCGAGAATGGAGCCCTTGAGAGTGAAAGTCTTGAAAGCAGCAGAGAGCAGAACTGGTATTTGCACCGGCGTCTACACTAGTCCATGGTCCACACAGCAAACCATCATGTTGTGCTCCTAAGATTTGGTGTCTAAGAGTGTTCCTAAGCCATCTTCATTTGGGACACGTTTTACTTTCTTCGGATCCATTGTATCTGAGCTGTGTGCTATACTGTGCATTCCCAAAAGCATGAGGAGTTAAAAGGACTTTTGTGGTATCATGTGTTTTATTCTATACATAGCCCTGGGCTGCGCTGGCTTAGTGCTCCTCTTCAAGACCTTTCAGTGCTTTATGTAAAGCTAGCAAAAGTGAAACTTCCCATTTTCAATGCTTTTAAAAAAAGATCTGTTTGGTTAAAGAAAAAAAAAAAAAAAAGAACAAACCCTTGTTTAGGATTTCTGCTTCTGAAATGTGTTCAGTTTCAATGCAAATAATACTTCTTTGCCACATTGTTTTTGTAATGTTAAAGACCAGATATGTGGAAGGCATGTAGATCTCGGAGCCACAGTTTCTGTATTAGCAGTCCTAACAGCTGAGTGGATTATTGGAACCAGAATTAAGCAGAATAATTTTGGGCTGTGTGGCATTATGAAGATTGACTTAAGATAATTATAACTGACTTGGCTCGAGACTAAAACTGAACTTGGGTTGCAGCTGGTGGCTGGCATCATAGCGCTCTCTGAAGTATCTTGTAGCAACAATGATTCTTAAATTACTGCACTGTGTTCACCAAGGTAGTGAAATCGTGGTGATGTTTTAGGGCTATGTAGTGTGGGCACAAAGGAATGCAAGAGAAAGCTGAATCCCACAAGTTAGTGTGCTCCATGGAGGAGAGCAACACAAATCAGGAGAAACGAGGCTCATAGGGTCCTTGGAGGCCCTGGAAATTGAATTCTGGGTAAGCTGTGTATTAAAAGGGTGGGTTGCTAAGTGAGTCTAGTCATTTTGCCAAATGAAAATACCACGTTCTCGAACCAGACCAGAGATGCTGGTGAGTCGCCTAGCTCTGCTCTTTCTCCAGCACTGAGCTAGGGTGGGGGTTGCTTTCCAGATCATCTGTGGATGTCTCAAAAGTTCAGACTTGTTTCTCCAAAGCTTGGTGCCTTGGCGAATGGGTCGGGGAGAGAAGGATGGAGAAGGAGGGGGTGAGGGAGAGATGAGGGGAGAGGATGGGGAGGGAGAGTGGAGTTGCTAAACCCTTCTTTAGCTTTTCATATGTCTTACTGAGCATTCTCACTGTTTCCTAAGCTGTTCGTTAAGGTACCACGATTATCAGAAACCACAATCACCATCTTTTATCTTTTCTATTCCTCTGTGTGTGTGTGTGTGTGTGTGTGTCTGTGTGCGTGTGTGTAACTTTAAGACTTGAATATGTATCTCAGGTGTGCTGAGGTAGTTACAGCTTTTCCTAATGTGTACATGAAATTGATCTACAGCATGCTGACTTTAAATTATCTTGAAAAATGCTCCTTTTAGTTTTAACATGTGAACACAGAGTGGGGCAGTGATGGAAAAAAACCAAAGACTGGAAATGGGATTCCGTTTGGTAGAAACTGTTAGATATTTACCTGATGATGGGTAAATATCTTGATGTAGGTTAGAGCAAGTTTAAGGTAGATTTCAGTTTCGTTTCATTTTAAAAACATCACATTTAGGTTTCTGAAGTTTCTAGACCTTCTGGGTGTTTTCTCCTATTTCTTTCCTGGCAGAGACTTTTACTTTTTCTGGAAAGTTTTAAACTTGCCTTGGCTTGGTATGAGAAAGAACAGGATCTTTTTGTTGCTCATTTTAGTGGTGAGACTTTACCAGCTCCCAAGCTGGAGTAGTGTCTGCGAGCGTTCAGGCACCAGATTCAGTGCCGAGCTCCACGTGTGCAGACAATTCCCCTGGCTCCTGGGAGACATAAAGTGAGGTCAGCTAAACCCAGCTAGCGAGTTCATTTGTGCCGGGCCCAGGAGAAACTGTGGGTAGGTAGAGGAAGGTCTGGCTAGCTGGGAGGGCAGTGGGAACCTGGCACATTGAGTGAGACATTGACAAGGCAACATGTAATTTGTGGCTGGCAAATGCCAGGCCCCTTGCTCCTTAGGCCATGTCTGCTGATGAGTGGTCTGCAGACTGTCTGTGGGCTCTGTGCTGGCCTGAGCGGTTTTTTTTCCAACAAGTTTTAAAGTGTGGTAAATCCGCGTCTTTCTGCTCCTACGTGCCCTTTCATGAAGGTGAACTGGGTAAACTGAGGAGCCTTCCAAAACAGTTGGCAGAAGGAGATGGTATCCAGAGTTTTGATTGCGTTTTGTTTCTGGGACCTCCTTTTCTGTTTAGATGTATGCAGGCAAGCCCCGAGTCAGGAAGCTTGGTCACAGGAACTGGAGGCAGGGTCACAGAAGAGGTTGGGATCACTGGGTGCATTTGGTCAAGTAGGGTGTGGCCACCTCACAGCCTCTCCGGACTCAAATTGCCTCTGGAATCTCAGGGACTGACAGGGTTGGAGGTTGGGGTACATGGAGGGAAGGAAGAACAGCAAATAAAACACACCGGGCTTTGTCAATTTAGGGCATGCTTGTACGATTGCCTAGAAGGAAAACTCCTGATCTCCACATAATCTGCTTACCTCTCCCCAGTAGCCTGACTCACCCATTCCTGCTCTACCTAGCCTTTGAGAGACCCTCAGTTGCCTGCATGTGGAGCCAACTAACAAAGAATTCCAACCTTTCCTCACCCCAGGGTGCCTGAATCCCCCGGTGCTAATTGCACCTTGACAGTGTCCTTTCTGAGACTTTTGAGGGCTTTTAAGAGAAATGTTAGCAGTACCTTTCTCTTAAAAGGCAACCCCCTGGGGGGACTGAATGTTCTTTCACACCCGCTGCTTCTGGGTTGCCAGAGACCACACCCTATGTAACCACAGTGGATTATTTCTTTTGGCTGAGTCCCTGGCCTTTAAGGATCTAGCCAGCTATGGAAGCTTTGGGTGCTAGACACAATACTGGCATAGTCTAAGAATTATTTCTCTTTTATTTATTTGATTTAATATGATTGTGTTAAAATTTTTAATTCATTAGAAATTCTGTTCTTAAACTCAAAATGTGACACCAAACCATTGCCTTTACATGTCCTCATATATATTTACAGTCTAAGTACATCTAAGAAAAAAAATAAAGAAATAACAGCCACAGGGTATGTATGCCACACTCTGTTCGTTGGGAGATGGAGCAAATTGAGAATATGGATTGAATTTGGTGTTGAAATTTTATTTTTCTCTCATTTGTCTGGGAGGAAGCCATTTTTTCCTTGGAAAAAATTGCTTGGGTTCAGCATTGACTTTTCCCTTTAATAATTGAAAACCACTGTTCGTTATTTACATAAAACTTTTTTTTCTTGTCTGCTTTATATAACCTTTCCCCTCATAAGAATTTTAGGAATTCCCTGACATTTCTCTGGGTTTTATGCCTGCTTTATCCCAGATGTGGGACATAGACAATCCTGACGGTGTGTGTGTGTGTGTGTGTGTGTGTGTGTGTGTGTGTGTGTGTGTATCGGTGCTCCATTTGAAGGTAGTTCTTTTAGCTAGTGAACAAATATGCCACTCGGGGGAAAAAGAGCTATAAAGAAAAGCACTTAGATAAGGTAATATTTAAGCCTGCTTTACATTTCTAATTTACTGATGGATACCAAAGCTGTATGTGCATACAGTGGTTTCAAGTGATAAGGAGGAAGTGCATTCACCGGTCATCCAGTCTTTCAGTCCTGGGATTTTCTTTTCTGAATGAATGTATGACAGTTTCCTAGTTGCAGATCCCTGAGTCTGTCCTTCAGGAAGAGCTGAACATCAGCCCAGGGAGCTCTTGGCAGATAGATTCATCTGTCTTTTCTGGTCCACCTTCTGCTCCCACAAAGAGGACAGTTAACCTTACACTGTTTTATCAGATGTGCCAGGTTCAGAGGGTAAAATGTAAAGAAGAAAGATGTCATTGCAGTGAAATAGGCTGGATTAAGAAACACAGGATTTTTCTCCATTTTTCATAGTGGTTTCCAGGTTTCTTGGGTTTCCAGGAAACAGTTTATCATCAGCTTTTGGCGACTGTGGTTTATGTATTCATGTCTAAGATACTATAAAAATCTCAAATTTTCTGCATGATAATTTATAAGAAAGACAATTTTTTTTTCTGCTTCTCTATAAGTCCAAAGTTGTGTTTTCGGGATGAATCCTATCTGGTAGAGCGCATTTAGGTCTATAAAATTAGACCTTGTGAGCTCTAGTAAGTTCGTCCCTATTTCAACTTTTAGTTTTATTAAGAGATTCACAGACTGGAGAGATGGCTCAGCAGTTAAGAGCACTGACTGCTACTCCATGGAGTTCAAATCCTAGCAACCTCATGGTGGCTCACAACCATCTGTAATGGGATCTGATGCCCTCTTCTGGTGTGTCTGAAGATAGCTACAGTGCACTCATATAAATAAAATAAATCTTTTAAAAAAAGAGAGAGATTCACATGCTAAAATGCTTAGTTCTTATAGGAAGTGAGAAACCTGTCTACTGTGTGCTTCTACCAGGGATGACTGACTCTGTGTTTCTTGTAGGATCGTTCGAAGATGATTTGGCTGCCTTGGAGACTTGGAGATCTGGTGCCACGATGAGGACTCACACACGGGGGGCTCCCAGTGTGTTTTTCATATGTTTGCTTTGCTGTGTGTCAGCCTACATCACTGACGAGAACCCAGAAGTCATGATTCCCTTCACGAATGCCAACTACGACAGCCACCCGATGTTGTACTTCTCCAGGAAAGATGTGGCAGAGCTCCAGCTGAGGGCTGTCAGCTCCCATAAGCACATCGCGGCTCGTCTCACAGAGGCCGTGCACACCATGCTGACTAACCCCTTGGAGTACCTCCCTCCTTGGGATCACAAGGAGTACAGTGCCCGCTGGAATGAGATCTATGGAAACAACCTGGGTGCCTTGGCGATGTTCTGTGTGCTGTATCCTGAGAACATCGAAGCTCGAGAAATGGCCAAAGACTACATGGAGAGGATGGCAGCGCAGCCTAGTTGGTAGATTTTTGTCTTTTCCTTCTTCCTGTATGAACCTTGTCACTTCAAGAAATGATTCAAGATCTGGCTCAGTTGGTAGAATGATTGCCGAGCAGCATAAAGCCCTGGTTCCTACCACCGGGTTAATCGAGCACAAGAGATACAGATGGGAGGGTGGCAAGTTCAAGGTCATCTCTAGCTGCATAGTGAGTGTGAGGCCAGCCTTTTGATACTTGAGCTCCTGTCTCCAGAGGGGGGGGGGCGGAGGAAGAAAGAAAATAGACATGAATATCCAACAATTTTAAAAGACCTAATGTTTCAGTTTAGAAGGATCATATTGAGAGGCAACTTAACCAAAGTGGGGAAAAATTGAAGACTTGAGCAACCAGTATCATGTTATTAGCTGAGAGTTTCTTCCTGTTTAATATACATTTACAGTTATGGGTCACTTGATGAAGGCAAACTCTGAGAACACATCAGTAATCGATTTTGTCCTTATGTGACTACAGTGGACTATATGTACACAAAACTAGCAGTCATTTATAGGGTATAGCCTATGGCTCCTAGGAACTGGATTGACAAGCAATATGTGGTGAAACCAAGCAGGAGATGGGTGAAACAGTGCATGAAGGAAGCTGCTGCCTGCACAGCACAGTGTGCTTGCCCATGGTTCTTTTTGTTTAAGTGGAAGGGATACGCTCTAAAATGAAGTGAAGTGCATAAACACGTAAATCAATAACAGTTGCTTCTCAGACATTATGCCCTATAGACAGTTCTATGTGCTAACTTTTTTTTTTTTTTCGGAGCTGGGGATCGAACCCAGGGCCTTGCGCATGCTAGGCAAGTGCTCTACCGCTGAGCTAAATCCCGAACCCCACTAACTTTTTATAATTGGCAGTGTAGTAGGCTTCTTTCTACCAACACCCCCATGAACATGTGAGCAGAGACATCTTGTACTGATGTTAGAGTAGTTATAATATCACTAGGTATTAAGACTTTTCAACTCGGTTGTAATCCTGCTGGGTTACTCTCATATATGCTTTTCCTTGGAGTAGAACAACATTACCTGATACGTTATTGATTCTTTTTTTTTTTTTTTTCCCGGATCTGGGGACCGAACCCAGGGTCTTGCGCTTGCTAGGCAAGCGCTCTACCACTGAGCTAAATCCCCAACCTCTGTTATTGATTCTTATTATTTGGTCTTAGATTGTGATTGACAGTCTTCTGCCAAATTGACTAAAATGTTTTAGCCTAGAAGGTACTTCAGTCAGTTAACATTTATGTGCATTTTGTGATAAAAAGGTGATGAAAGTCATTGTGATGGGTTGACTGACAATTTACAAAGAAAATTCTATCTAGTGAGCAGGAGAGTGTTCAACCCTTTGGGAAAGATAGTTCTGCAGGGAATTGTGTGAAGAATTCTGATTAGGTCATAGTTTACTTTTCAGGAGTTTTAAGACTCAAGAACAAACTTCCTGTCTCCTCTTGGTTTAACTTGAATTTGTTTATAACTCATATTTCCATCTACTTTAAAAAAAATAAGGTTTGAACCGACTAAACGTAGACTTCTGTACGAATTTTTGTTCCTAAACTCCAGCTTAACGCACATTCACCGGTTGGTTGCTTAAAATGTTCACAAATTGTATGAGACAGGGTCACTTATTTATTTATTTATTTATTTATTTATTTATTTATTTATTTATTTATCCATTTTTATTAAATTGGGTATTTCTTATTTATATTTCAAATGTTATTCCCTTTCCCAGATTCCAGTCCAATATCCCCGTAACCCTCCCCCTCCCCTTATATATGGGTGTTCCCCTCCCCATCCTTCCCCCATTACTGCCCTCCCTGCAACAATCTCGTTCACTGGGGGTTCAGTCTTGGCAGGACCAAGGGCTTCCCCTTCCACTGGTGCTCTTACTAGGCTATTCATCGCTACCTATGCAGTTGGAGCCCAGGGTCAGTCCATGTATATTCTTTGGGTAGTGGCTTAGTCCCTGGAAGCTCTGGTTGGTTGGTATGGTTGTTCATATGAGGTCTGAAGACCCTTTAGTTCTTCCAGTTCTTTCTCTGATTCCTTCAACGGGGGTCCCGTTCTCAGTTCAGTGGTTTGCTGCTGGCATTCGCCTATGTATTTGCTGTATTCTGGCTGTGTCTCTCAGGAGAGATCTACATCCGGTTCCTGTCAGCCTGCCCTTCTTTTCTTCATCCATCTGATGTAATTGGAGGGCTGTATATGTATGGGCCACAGGCTCTGAATGGGTGTTCCTTCAGTCTCTGTTCTAAACTTTGCCTCCCTGTCCCCTCCTAAGGGTATTCTTGTTCCCCTTTTAAAGAAGGAGTGAAGCATTTGCATTTTGGTCATCCTTCTTGAGTTTCATGTGTTCTGTGCATCTAGGGTAATTCAAGCATTTGGGCTAATATCCACTTATCAATGAGTGCATACCATGTGTGTTTTTCTGTGATTGGGTTACCTCACTCAGGATGATATTTTCCAGTTCCATCCATTTGCCTATGAATTTCATAAAGTCATTGTTTTTGATAGCTGAGTAGTATTCCATTATGTAGATGTTCCATATTTTCTGTATCCATTCTTTTGTTGAAGGGCATCTGGGTTCTTTCCCCTTCTGGCTATTATAAATAAGGCTGCTATGAACATAGTGGAGCATATGTCTTTGTTATTTGTTGGAGCATCTTTTGGGTATATGCCCAAGAGAGGTATAGCTGGGTCCTCAGGTAGTTCAATGTCCAATTTTCTGAGGAAACTCTAGACTGATTTCCAGAATGGTTGTACCAGTCTGCAATCCCACCAACAATGGAAGAGTGTTCCTCTTTCTCCACATCCTCACCAGCATTTGCTGTCACCTGAGTTTTTAATCTTAGCCATTCTCACTGGTGTGAGGTGAAATCTCAGGGATGTTTTGATTTGCATTTCCCTTATGACTAAAGATGTTGACCATTTCTTTAGGTGTTTCTCAGCCATTTGGCATTCCTCAGCTGTGAATTCTTTGTTTAGCTCTGAACCCCATTTTTAATAGGGTTATTTGTCTCCCTGCAGTCTAACTTCTTGAGTTCTTTGTATATTTTGGATATAAGCCCTCTATCTGTTGTAGGATTGGTAAAGATCTTTTCCCAATCTGTTGGTTGCCGGGTCCTTTGCCTTATAGAAGCTTTGCAGTTTTATGAGATCCCATTTGTTGATTCTTGATCTTAGAGCATATGCCACTGGTGTTTTGTTCAGGAAATTTTCTCCAGTGCCCATGTGTTCAAAATTCTTCCTCACTTTTTCTTCCTTTAGTTTGAGTGTATCTGGTTTGATGTGGAGGTCCTTGATCCACTTGGACTTAAGCTTTGTACAGGGTGATAAGCATGGATCGATCTGCATTCTTCTACATGTTGACCTCCAGTTGAACCAGCACCATTTGCTGAAGATGCTATCTTTTTTCCATTGGATGGTTTTAGGTCCTTTGTTAAAAATCAAGTGACCATAGGAATGTGGGTTCATTTCTGGGTCTTCAGTTCTATTCCACTGGTCTATGTGCCTGTCTCTGTACCAATACCATGCAGTTTTTATCACTATTGCTCTGTAATACTGCTTGAGTTCAGGGATAGTGATTTCCCCCGAAGTCCTTTTATTGTTGAGGATAGTTTAAGCTATCCTGGGTTTTTTGTTATTTCAGATGAATTTGCAAATTTTTCTGTCTAACTCTATGAAGAATTGGATTGGCATTTTGATGGGGATTGCATTGAATCTGTAGATTGATTTTGGTAAAATGACCATTTTTATTATATTAATCCCGTCAATCCATGAGCATGGGAGATCTTTCCATCTTCTGAGATCTTCTTCAATTTCTTTCTTCAGAGGCTTGAAGTTCTTCTCATACAGATCTTTCACTTGCTTGGTTAGAGTCACACCGAGGTATTTTATATTATTTGGGACTATTATGAAGGGTGTCGTTTCCCTAATTTCTATCTCAATTTGCTTCTCTTTTGTGTAGCTACTGATTTATTTGAGTTAATTTTATACCCAGCCACTTTGCTGAAGGTGTTTATCAGGTTTAGTAGTTCTCTGGTGGAACTTTTGGGATCAGTTTAATATACTATCATATCATCTGCAAATAGTGATATTTTGACTTCTTCCTTTCCAATGTGTAACCCTTTGATCTCCTTTTGTTGTCTGAACGTTCTGCAAAGGACTTTGAGAACTATATTGAATAAGAAGGGAGAGAGTGGGCAGCCTTGTCTCGTCCCTGATTTTAGTGGGATTACTTCAAGTTTCTCTCCATTTAGTTTAATGTTAGCTACTGGTTTACTGTATATGGCTTTTACTATGTTTAGGTATGGGCCTTGAATTCCTGTTCTTCATGACTTTTATCATGAAGGGGTGTCGGATTTTGTGAAATGCTTTCTCAGCATTTAATGAAATGATCTTGTGGTTTTTATCTTTGAGTTTGTTTATATAGTGGATTACGTTGATGGTTTTCCATATATTAAACCATCCCTGCATACCTGGGATGAAGCCTACTTGATCATGATGGATGATTGTTTTGATGTGCTCTTGGATTCGGTTTGTAAGAATTTAATTAGTATTTTTATGTCAATATTCATAAGGGAAATTGGTCTGAAGTTCTCTTTTTTTGTTGGGTCTTTGTGTGGTTTAGGTATAAGAGTAATTGTGGCTTCATAGAAGGAATTTGGTAGCGCTCCGTCTGTTTCAATAGTTTGGATAGTATCGGTATGAAAGTCTGATAGAATTCTGCACTGAACCCATCTGGACCTGGGCTCTTTTTGGTTAGGAGACTTTTAACAACTGCTTCTATTTCTTTAGGAGTTATGGCATTGTTTAAATGGTTTATCTGTTCCTCATTTAACTTTGGTACCTGGCATTTGTCTAGGAAATTGTCCATTTTCTCCAGATTTTCAAGTTTTGTTGAATATAGGTTTTTGTAGTAGGATCTGAAGATTTTTTGAATTTCCTCTGATTCTGTAGTTATGTCTCCCTTTTCATTTCTGATTTTGTTAATTTGGACACACTCTCTATGTCCTATGGTTAGTCTGGCTAAGGGTTTATCTATCTTGTTGATTTTCTCAAAGAATCAGCTTTTGGTTCCATTGATTTTTTTTGTATCGTCCTTTTAGTTTCTACTTGGTTTATTTTAGCTCTGAGTTTGATTATTTCCTGTCTTCTACTCCTCCTGGGTGTATTTGCTTCTTTTTGTTCTAGAGCTTTTAGGTGTACTCTCTCCTGTTTCTTTCTGCAGGAACTCAGATCTATGAGTTTTCCTCTTATCATAGCTTTCACTGTATCTCTTAAGTTTTGGTGTGTTGTACCTTCATTTTCATTAAATTCTAAGAAGTCTTTAATTTCTTTCTTTATTTCTTCCTTGATGAGGTTATCATTGAGTAGAGCAGTGTTCAACTTCCATATATATGTGTAAATTCTTTCCTTATTGTTATTGAAGACCAGCTTTTGTCCGTGGTGGTTTTTGATAGCACGCATGGGATTATTTCTATCTTTCTATATCTCTTGAGGCCTGTTTTTTGACCAATTATATGGTCAATTTTGGAGAAAGTACCATGAGGTGCTGAGAAGAAGGTATATCCTTTTGCTTTAGGATAGAATGTTCTATAAATATCTGTTAAGTCCAGTCGGTTCATAACTTGTTAGTCTGTCTATGTCTCCATTTAATTTCTGTTTCCATGATCTGTCCATTGATGAGAGTGGGGTGTTAAAATCTCCTACTTTTATTGTGTGAGGTGTAATGTGTGCTTTGAGCTTTAGTAAGGTTTCTTTTATGTATGTAGGTGCCCTTGTATTTGGAGCATAGATATTTAGGATTGAGAATTCATCTTGGTGGATTTTTCCTTTGATGAACATGAAGTGTCCTTCCTTATCTTTTTTGATGACTTTTAGTTGAAAATTGATTTTATTTGATATTAGAATGGCGACTCCAGCTTGCTTCTTCAGACCATTTGCTTGGAAAGTTGTTTTCCAGCCTTTTACTCTGAGGTAGTGTCTGTCTTTGTCTCTGATGTGTGTTTCCTGTAGGCAGCAAAATGCTGTGTCCTTATTATGTATGTAGTTCGTTAATCTATGTCTTTTTATTGGGGAATTGTGTCCATTGATGTTGAGAGATATTAAGGAATAGTGATTGTTGCTTCCTGTTATATTCGTATTTGGATGTGAGGTTATGTTTGTGTACTTGTCTTCTCTTTGTTTTATTGCAAAACGATTATTTTCTTGCTTTTTCTAGGGTGTAGCTTGCCTCCTTGTGTTGGGCTTTACCATTTAGTATCCTTTGTAGAGCTGGATTTGTAGAAAGATATTGTGTAAATTTGGTTTTGTCATGGAATATCTTGGTTTCTCCATCTATGCTAATTGAGAGTTTTGCAGGATACAGTAACCTGGGCTGGCATTTGTGTTCTCTTAGGGTCTGTATGACATCTTTCCAGGATCTTCTGGCTTTCCTAGTCTCTGGTGAGAAGTCTGGTGTGATTCTGATAGGTCTGCCTTTATATGTTACTTGACCTTTTTCCCTTACTGCTTTTAATATTCTTTCTTTGTTTTGTGCATTTGGTGTTTTGACTATTATGTGATGGGAGGAGTCTCTTTTCTGGTCCAATCTATTTGGAGTTCTGTAGGCTTCTTGTATGTTTATGGGCATCTCTTTCTTTAGGTTAGGGAAGTTTTCTTCTATGATTTTGTTGAAGATATTTACTGGTCCTTTGAGTTGGGAGTCTCCACTCTCTTCTATACCTCTTATCCTTCGGTTTGATGTTCTCATTGTGTCCTGGATTTCTTGAATGTTTTGGGCCAGTAGCTTTTTCCGTTTTATATTATCTTTGACAGTTGTGTCGATGCTTTCTATGGAATCTTCTGCTCCTGAGATTCTCTCTTCTATCTCTTGTATTCTGTAAGTGATGCTTGTATCTATGCCTCCTTGTTTCTTCCTTTGGTTTTTTATATACAGGGGTGTCTTCTTTTGTGCTTTCTGTATTGTTTCTATTCCCATTTTCAATTCCTTCACCTGTTTGATTGTGCTTTCCTGTAATTCTTTCAGGGATTTTTGTGATTCCTCTCTAAGGGCTTCTACTTGTTTAGTTGTGTTTTCCTGTATTTCTCTAAGGGAGCTCTTTATGTCTTTCTTAAAGTCCTCCAGCATCATGGTCAAATGTGATTTTTAAATCTAGATCTGCTTTTCTGGTATGTTTGGATTTTCAGTGTTTGCTTTGGTGGGAGAATTGGGCTCTGATGATGCCATGTAGTCTTTGTTTCTGTTGCTTGGGTTCCTGTACTTGCCTCTCGCCATCATGTTGTCTCTGGTGTTACATTGTTTTGCTATTTCTGACAGTGGCTTGACTGTCCTATAGGCCTGTGTGTCAGTAGTGCTGTAGACCTGTTTTCCTGTTTTCTTTCAGCCAGTTATGGGAACAGAGTGTTCTGCTTTCAGGCGTGCAGTCTTTCCTGTCCACTGGCTTTAAGCTGTCCCTGTGACAGGAACCAGAAGGGCCTGCCCCTACTTCTCCTGGGTCCCTTTGCACAGGGCACCCAGATGGTGCTAGGCATTTTCCTCTGGAGTCAGAAATGTGGGCAGAGAATAGTCTCCTCTGGTGTCCCAGGTGTGTTTGCCCCTCTGAAGATCTAGCTCTCCCTCCCATGGGAATTTTGTGCAGGGAGCTGTTTGGCCGGGTCTCTTCAGATCAGGGTGCATTCTGGACTGCAGGACTCCTGCAGCTTGACTGCCCTATCTTCCTGTGCCCAGAGACCCTATATAGTTTCCTCTTGGGCCAGGGATGTGTGCAAAGGTGGGCAGAAGTGGTGGTCTCTCCTGCCCTGCAATCTCAGTAGTGCCCACACATCTGGGCGATCAGCACTCTCTCCCATGGGGTTTGGGAACAGGGAACTGTGGGCCAGGATCAGCTTGGTTTGGGCGCCAGCTAGAAACCGGAAGTGACACGTCCCAGAGGAATTTTGCCTTTGTGTGTCCTGAGTGTAACAGGCAAGGTCACTTGGAGCAAAAAAGTTTGTCTTACCTTTGGTCTCGGGCCTGAAGTTGCTCCTTGGGCCTGGGGTTTCAACTCTCTGTGAAGGCAGCAACCAGAAGGGCCTTCCCCTCCTTCTCCTGAATCCCTGTGCACAGGGGCCCCAGATGGCACTAGGCGTTTTCCTCTAGAGTCAGAAATGTCAGCGAAGAGTAGTCTCCTCTGGTTTCACAGGCATGTCTGCCCCTCTGAAAGTCTAGCTCTCCCTCCTACAGAATTTGGGTGCATGGAGCTGTTTGACCGGGTCCGTTCAGATCCAGGCTGCAGCTTGACTGCCCCTATCTTCCTGTGCCCAGAGACCTTATTTGAGTCTTTTATTTTTAAAGATTTATTTTATGTATGTGAGTACACTTTAGCTATCTTCAGACACACCAGAAGAGGTTATTAGATCCCATTACAGATGATTGTGAGCCACCATGTAGTTACTGGGAATTGCACTCAGGACCTCTGAAGGAGCAGTTAGTCCTCTTAACCACTATCTCTCCAGCCCCAAAACAGTATTAAAACTACGCAAGTTACCACTTGTCATAGACTTGGAAAGGACTGGTTTTAAATGCTTAGTGATTTCTGTAGTGATTGTATGGTGAGCATATTTTACATGAAATACGTCTTAGTGTCACAAAGGTGAAGAGTAGCAATTTGTAGCCCTATGGTAACCATCTGGCATCTCTTAATGGACAAGACTCTGGAAGAATTGATGTTCAAGCATTATCAGAGCTGAATTTGTAAAATGGTTGTTAAATAATGTAGTTTTTCTGAAGCTTAGGATATTTTAGGCTGAAAAGAGCCTTTCATGTAGCTTGCCCTGAGTATGACACACTTAGCCATGGGTGTCATATCTTCTGACCTGGAGTCACATTTATAAGATCACATTGCAGTTCTGGCACCAAGCAAGAAAATAAACTATGTATGAAAACATGCCTGGTACTTGTACAGCAAGATGATGTTATAAAATATTACAGTAGTGTAATATTATACTAGGTAGGAAAAAAAATCCCCCCTTTTCTGTGTTTATTCTTTTGTAGTTTTTTTTTTTTGCATAGTTAGGTGGATTTTGATAGATGATGATGCTCATGAAATACCCAAGAGAAACGCTTACTGTAAAAAGCCAGCTTCATCCCACAAAAGACTGAGATTAAAAATGTCTTTGTAATGGAATTTTTAAAGCACAAATATGAGATTGTTAGGAAAATTGTACAAGACCAGTAACTAGTATACACATCTGGCTGTTTGTATTTAATGAGTGAACAGTGTCACCAGGATTAAATGCCTTCTCTAATAAAAGAAGGAAAATAATTTCAAATAAAAACGTTAACAGTCACATAGTCTCCATAAGTACAGATTTACCAATCACTAGGGGTGAGAAGAGGTTTTCTAACTGTGCTGTTACCCAGTGGCCAAAAGCCACGCTGTCACTTAGTAGACTCAACTGAACTTAGTAGGACTGTTTTCTCATGATCAGTCTAAACTGGGGTTAGAATTTGAGATTGGGTCTTGATATCCTTGTTTTCATTTTAGATAATTTAATCTTTTCTGTTCTGCTTTTGAATGCTCTTGTAGAAATAGTAACTATTTATAAACAAACAGCCATGTTCAAACCTAGATTCTTAAACATTCATTTAGGGCTCAGATTGAACATAATCATTTTATACAACTTAAAATATTGCTAAATGTTTTTATATTCCAGTTACCTTTGCTTAAATTGCTCAGTTTAATACAATTCTTCATTATCTACACAAAGTATACTCAGAAGATCGTCATTGCCTTAGGTAGAGTATGCTTATATCCATTTCAGAAAAAATAAAAGAACTGGTTGTATTCATAAATCAATAATCAATATTACAGAGTTAAACCTCCTCATAATGACTTCATCTGTGGAACGTATTTGCCATTTCCTTGAACATTTCTACTCTTTTTGAAAATGACTAAACTGTACTCATTCTATCAGCTAACATGTTAAGCATCTACTGTATGTGGTGCTAGTGATGTAGATTCAGGATTGAGGAATTGGCCCAGCAGTTTTCTGCTGTCTACCTGGGGTGAAGAGTCTTCCTACAGTGAGTACTTCTGTTCAGAGCTGAGCATGAGGAACATGCAGTTAAGGATTTTATTCATGACTTACTTGAACACTGCGGAAAAGGAACCAACTTGGGAGTTATTCTGCCTGTGCCCCTACTTGGGCTGCTTCAGACGAGTCTCTCAGTTTGAGGCTGAGCATCCTGGTGTACAGCAGTAGCATGCCTTCTTTACAGTCACTTAGTGTGAGCTAACCAGTGCACAGTACTCTGAAAGTTCTTGTCATAAAGTAAGGCCTCAATAAAGAATAATGGCAGGTGACGATAGTTATTGACTCTGCTATTTTTACCTAAGACATTGGCCCTAATTGATTTTTAATTGTTATTTATAGATTTTTTTAAGAAGGAAATAATTTTGTTGAGAGATTTTCATTGTTTTTGTGTTTTTCAGATTGTTGTCAGAGCTAGACCATTTGTATTACTCAGAAAAGTTGCTGTTGACAATGTTCCTTGAAAACTTGAACTGTTTGTCCTCCAGGACCCCTCTTTATGTGTACAAGAATCTAGGGGTGAGGTTATGAAGAGGGCTTGGGAGAAAGTAATAATGACACTTTTTTTGTTTGATGTTAAAGCTGGACTTCTTTTCTCCTTGCTGTGGGAAAATACCCGGCAAGCAGCAGCTGGAAGGAAGGGTTTAATTTTGACTCCCAGTTTCAGGTGTCATTCATCGTGATGAGGATGGTCATGGTGCATCCAAAATGATGGTTGCCCATGGCCAACAAGCTTTTTCCTTTTATGCATTTTAGGACCTACATCCAGAATGGTGTCACCACTACTTTTGGGATAGGTCATCTAGAGGCTCATCTCATTGATTCTGTCAAAATGACAATATTAACCATCTCATGTACTGAATTTCATTGGACGTTAGTAAATAAAGAGATTTAAAGGTTCACATACATAGATTTATTTAAGAATTTCAGCTGTGCCAGGCATGGTGGCCTATGCCTTTATTCCGAGCACTAGGAAGTCATAGGCAGGTAGATACTGAGACTGAGGCTAACCTGGTCTATAGAGTGAGTTCCAGGACAGCCCAGGGCTACACAGAGAAACCCTGTTTTGGAAAGAAAGAAAAGAAGGAAGGAAGGAGGAAAGAAAGAGAAAAGAAAAAAGAAAAGATTTTCAGCCACTGTGAAATAAAAGTTAAATTGAAAATGTTATTTAACTGTACTAATTGTACCAAATACACTATGAAGTAGAAAAGAAATCTGAAAGATTGAGAATAGTAGGGTGGCTGGGACGTATGTATAATAATAATTGTATGGGTCCTTTAAACACCATAGAAAGACGAGGTGTCTTTGTGTACTCCATCTCCATGTGTGGAGGCACCCACATCCTTTCCACAACGTTTTTCCTGTCTTGTGTTTGTTAATGCTAGGGTTGTGCATTGCTTACTTGTAAACTCAATTAAAAACGTCTGTGTGTGTTTGTGTGTGTGTGTGTGTTGTGTGTGTGTGATGGTATATGTGGTGTGTGTGTGTGGTGTGTGGTATGTCTGTGTGTTGTGTGTGTGTTGTGTGTGTGTTGTGTGTGTGTGTGTGTGTGTGGTGTGTGTGTGGGTGTGTGTGTGGTATATGTGTGTGTGTGGTGTGTGTATGTGTGTGTGTGTGTGTTGTTGTTGTTGTTGTTGGCTCAGGCGTCAGTGTACTTCTATCAACCTGATGGCCTGAGTTCATTCTCTGAGACCCACATGGCTAAAGGGGAGAACTGGTTCTCACAAGTTGTCCTTTGACCTCTATATGTGTGCCATGGCATGAATACATGTGTGCACACACACAAAATACAATGTAAAAAGTTGCAACAATGAATGCACATAAACAGAATAGTACTTTCTTTTTTCATCAAGAGTTTAAAATTCAAGCCAGGAAAATAATAGTCTAAAAAAGTGTTTCCTAGAGATTTTAAACAGATTCCCATGAAGATCAGTTCAATGATATTTTGGAGTCAGCACATATTAATCTGTTTTTTTTTCTTAAACATTTTGTAATGTGCAGGCCTTTTTTACTTTCTTACTTGTGCGTGCCTGTATTGTGCCTTTACCATCACCAAATTTAAAGACACATAATACAGAATTCAAATAGAAAGTAGCTGAAAAAGTAGTTGAAGAGTTGGGAAATGGCTTGGGAGGACAATAGTGAGACTCACTAAAATGCATCACACATGTGACCTCGAGTGGGCCACATGTGGCCCCTGAGGTTGATTTGTTTTATTTATTCATTTATTTAGCAACAAGATGATAGGCTTCCTCAGCGTTGAAGTTTACAGTGCCCATGAGAATAAAAATCAGGTCAGTTATTCTATAAAAGAACAATTATTCTTAGCCCAAAGACTACAGAGAATCTTCT
The DNA here is from genome assembly GCF_011064425.1 of Rattus rattus. NCBI lineage: Eukaryota > Metazoa > Chordata > Mammalia > Rodentia > Muridae > Rattus > Rattus rattus. Next base: position 24,220,080 of record NC_046171.1, on the reverse strand, counting down.
GGATTTTCAGAGTACTCTCCTAAGCATCCTCCAGTGTGGGCAATGAAGTCTATTGATGCTTTTCAGATAGCACTGAAGGGGGAGCAGGGAATATGTTGTCTGGTGCATGCATAGATTCCCTTAACAGAGCCTCTCCTGAGCAGATTTCACTAAACCTGAGAGATGAAGGAGTAAGGATGGAGGCGATAGATGTGTGATTTAGCCAGCCATGTTTCCCCCTAGACTAGTTGAATTCTTTAGTAGATTTATGTCATGTTAGAAAAATGAGTGAAGGGACAGCCTCCCTCCCTACTCTGTGTCTCACGCACGTCTTTGTTAGATGGATTGCTGTGAGCTTGATATACTCAGTGTATGTATTTGGTGATCTAGAGCTTAATGCAAATAAAACAAAAGGCTCACTCTGTTATTGGAGACCACGGTTGTCTAGTTACTGGAGAGAAGTCTGAGCATACCTTGTCTCACTTTATCAGACACAGAGATGAAAGCATTGTGTAGATTGTAACGGAAGGGATTTGCTCAAGCTGGAGTTGATAGCTGGAAGGCATCCAGTGTGCATTTCCCAGTAGTGAGTGTTAGGGGCTTTTCTCTTAATTTGTGAACCCAGGGAAAACAGGCCCAACACAGGGGCCTTTGGGGTAGATCTATGTCTTGTTTGTGTCCTGATTCTGTTGTAATTAGCCCCATGTCCTCTGGCAGATTTCATAGCTACTGTAATCATGTTTTTTACATCTATGAAATATGGATGAACCTTTCCCTCCATGGGGGTTCCAAGGATGGAACAAGATGATGCCCAGAAAGCTCTTAAGATTATGTAGTTGGCACACTACAGAGAGAGGCAAAGGTGCAGGATCATCAAGTCTTGGGTGTAGAGCCCTCCTTTTAGCTACTCTGGTGCTCTAGAGTTGTGCTTTTGAGAAGTATTTGTAGTGAATCACTCTTTCTCCCTTTCCTTATAGTGTTTTTCTAGACCTTATCATGAGGCAGAAAATAAATCACACAGGAAAAAAATGACTTCACTCTTGTGCTGGAGCCAGTTGGCTGCAGGGAATCTGGAGAATTAGTGAGGGAAGACTGCTAGTTGAACTTTTGAACAGAGATATAATTGTCCTTTTTTTTTCTCTGCAACAGATTATTAAATCCTTACTTATGGATTGCAAACTCTGAAATCCTAGGGCGTGTTTGTAAAATAAAACAGCAAGAGAAAGAGGTTAGAAAAGCAAAGTCTCCATTACACTGAAATGAACCATTCTGTTCTGTTGCTGTATGGACTAAGACGTACTGTGAGGCCTGTCTCATCCTGGCCTGTGGATCTCGAAAGGCTGTTTCTTGCAGCTGCTTCTTGGGCTTTTTGCTTTTCTAAACTGTTAAACTAACATAGAAAATCAAAAGTGGAAGGAAGTAGCTGGGCCCCAACACACGGAGCCACATGGCACTGTGAGTGAAAAGATCAGGTTTTCCTCTGGTGACCTTCCAGTGAGGAAGGCCGAGAGGATTGTTCAGTAGACACCTGGAATCAATTAAAGTGCACTGGGCCTGGAAACTAACACTGGGCTGTCAGAACCCAGCCTCCACCTCTGGCTTTTTCTCATTCAGGTTTTTTTCTTTTGCCCTTCCCCCTCACTCTGACTTCTTTCTTTCCTGTTGTTTAAACTCTGTCCCAGGTTCCTCATTTTGTGTAGATTTAGATCCTTGAAAATACATGGCTTTGAGCCTTTTTTAAACACCGGACATTTTTTTTAATATGTACAGAATCCCAAGTGGTAGGACCCTGGCCCTGGATTGGGAAGTTCCTTCTTGACTGCCTCTTAATAAGCAGGTTGCTGCCCACTGGCGTGATTACATATGGATCTGTGGGCACCGGACCCGAAAGCTGTGGAGGAAGCCTGGTCAGGTTGGCAGGTGAGGTCAAGCGAGCATCCTTGGAGTCCAGTTGAACTTGTGTGAAGTCACCCTCTCTACAGGATGCTCAGTTTGCCTTAGTTCTTGCTGCTCAGACACCCTAAACTCTAAACTGTTTTCTGTCTTTCCAGTGCTGGTGGGGACGAAGCTGTTTTAATAATGCTTCTTTCTACAAATGTTTAGGGTGTTTGATGAGTGCTCCCATCATACTCAGTCAGAAGGAAACGCAAGGTGAATTTTCTTTGTAAGATATGTTTGTACTTGTGTACTTCAGTGCCCCTTGTTGCCTGTTTAAATGCAGAGTAGGCTTTCTGAATTACTTCAGGCCAGAAGAAGCCTCCTTTTCGTAGTGGAGTCTCTTACTTCGTATATACAGCACAGGTAACTTATATATAAAGGTCTGCCTAGTCATTACTTAGAAACATTTAAAGTGTAGCTTTAGATGTTTTCTAACAAAAACTTGGCAGGCATGATGCTTGGATTTTAGGCATTCCTTATTTCCCATCTCAAGGGAAGGTGCTTAATTGGCAGGCACTGAGTCTGTAATGACGCTTCAGGAAGATCTTTAATTTTCTGTGATATTAGGAAATATCCAATTATGAAATCAGTTTTTAAACACTGGGTTTGTGTATTCGATGAAATAAGAACCCCATTCTGACATCACTTGTGTTGGGACCTTCCTGTCTGTGCATTCTTAGTAATGCAAAATGAATATTTGTAATAGCTACTGAGGCTGCTGCTGATACAAGCATGCTCATTGGATCACTTGATAATGGTACAGCTGTGCTCATTGGATCACTCAATAATGGCACAGATATGCTCATTGGATCACTTGATAATGGTACAGCTGTGCTCATTGGATCACTCAATAATGGCACAGATGTGCTCATTGGATCACTTGATAATGGTACAGCTGTGCTCAGTGGATCACTCAATAATGGCACAGATGTGCTCATTGGATCACTTGATAATGGTACAGCTGTGCTCATTGGATCACTTGATAATGGTACAGCTGTGCTCATTGGATCACTTGATAATGGTACAGCTGTGCTTATTGGATCTGTTCATAATGGTTCAGATGTGCTTATTTGATCTGTTGATAAGGAGCCAGGTGTGTTCATTGGCTCTTTTGGGAATGGATCTCTTGGTAAGCCAAATAGTTCATTTTGTCATAGGTAGCTTTGAAATGGCCTTTAACTTTTCAAGTTGTAAGGCTTTGTCAGTTAAGGGAATGCATATTAATTACACATAATATCTCTTCTACCTTTCTTTGTCCTTTCTGTCTGCTGGCTTTGAACAGCAGAAACATATACAGTCTCTTACATAAGCCTGTGATTTAGAAAGCTATTTTGGGTAATGATGGCCTGGCATGAATGAATCAGCAAAGAGACACTTGTTAGGGGATATACTGTCAGTCAAGGAGGGAAATGAATGCCACAGTTAAGATTCCAAGGGTTGGGGGCTGGGATTTAGCTCAGTGGTAGAGCGCTTACCTAGGAAGCGCAAGGCCCTGGGTTCGGTCCCCAGCTCGAAAAAAAAAAAAAAAAAAAAAAAAAAAAAAAAGATTCCAAGGGTTGGGAAAGGAAGACTAAGTATAATTCTTTCAGCATTTAGACCATCATTTAGAAAATAGATGCTAGCTCCTCCCTATCGCTGACTTCCCAACTTGTGTAATGCCCCAAGACATCTAACAAGTCACCCACGTGATTCTGAGGTCCACTGAAATTTACATGATAGATGGATGAGAGGTCGTGTGAAGGATGGACCTGAGTGGCTGGTTACAGACTATACCTGGGGGAGATAGGGAATGTAAGGGGAGAGCTGGCTGCTGGGAGAAAGAGGATACGTCACTGTCTTACATGTCTTTTTTTTTTTTTACAGCATTATCTGTTGCTTCTGTCCACTTCATCTGACTCACTTTAGGAAAGCAGTGAGGAAGGAGCTGGGGTTCCAGGATAGTCTTCCATAGCATGTCCCATAAGATTTCCTCAAACTCTAGTTAGGCCCTATCTCCTAGTAGTGCTACCAGTTGAGTGTCTCCACCATGTGAGCCTTAGTGGTTAGTCCAAATCAGATTATATGAACCCTTATAATATCAGGAGAAAGGGCTTTATCTATGTGGTGATGCACACAAGTTCCTTCCTCACTGCTTCCCAGCTGACATGACATGAAAGTTACACTCTACCATATAGTTTTTACCACAGTGTTCTCCCTCACCAAAACAGTGCGGCCAGTGACCGACTACAAACTGGAACTATGAACTAATTTTTCCTTTCCTTCAGATGATTTTGTCAGCTATTTTATGATACTATGGAAGGCTGACAGACAGTTCAATCCTTGGTAAATGTCTTGGCATTAACTGTTTTTAGGGTCTCCTCACTACAGCTCCGTCTGCTCACGGATTCAGGCTCTCCCACTCAACACCTGTTTCTTCCCCCTCTTCTTTCTTGACTCTCCTGAGGGCAGTTGATTGAGGCTGGTTCTATGGTTAGTGAATGAAGGCAAACTTTAGGAAGTCTTTTTAGAGAGGTTTAAAACAAACAAACAAACAGATCCCATTGTCATATTAACCACAAAAAAATATGCCCATCCAGAATGAGCAGCTTTTCTGCCATCTTTTGTCTTTTAAGCATTTTGTGACTTGATTGTTTTACATTGTTGTCTCCCTGGGATTGCTTGAGCTGGCATCCTCAAGTCTGCCCTGGGCCTAGCAATAACAAATTGCCCAATCCCAGGAGCTAGATTTCCCCACAACTTTCCAAGTCTATCAGACTCCATGACTGGAATTAACTGCTGACTCCATGACTGGAATTAACTGCTTCCTCCGTGATATGTCTCTAGCCCTGTATCTAGTCTACTGCAGTTATCATGGCTGGTTCTTTTTAATTCAGCATATTGGGTTGTGCTAGGTACTAGAGTACACATTTTGTAGTTTGACCATGAGTGTATGTCCCAAAGGGAATTTCTTTCCAGAAACCTCTGACCTCTATCTCTACCCTAACAGCACCTTTCAAATGCTCTGTAGGATCTCTTACCCGAAGTGTAATTTTTGGTTTCCATGTCATGCCCTGTCATTGACCTATAGAGGCCCTGAGAACATAATACAGTATACCTGCCCCAGAGACCACTAAGTAACTCTGAAAGGAGAAGTGATTTTACTTTGACCGACCTGATTTACCAAGAGCAGAAATCATGGGTATTCCTGCAGCTGTGAATGTAATTTGGTCCCTTGTATACTGTGGCTGCTCATATCCATTTGGCCTCACTTTCATTCTGAAGACCCACATATCCCCAGCCTTTGGTCTAGTCTGTCAGCCTGTAATCACAAAGACACTGTACTTCACAGAGGAGGTAAGATGGTCAGGATTTGTGGATCTCTATTTCTTCTGAGGGTCTTGGGCTCCCTTTTCTTTTTTAATGATCTGTTTCCACCCCATATTCGCTCACCCCAGAACCCTTGAACCTTGGAGTCTATCATATGATATTGTGTTCCCACTGCAAAGCTTTGGTGAGTTCACTTTCAAACCACTTCCTCCTATGTGTGCAGAGAATGTGTAGAGGTGTTAGACAGAGGGCAGTTGTACATCATTGCAGGAAAGGGCTACAACTCCAGAACCACACTGCCTGTTGTCTAATCTTGAGTCCAAGCAGGGACCCTGAACATATTATTTGGCTTCTTTAGATCTATTCCTAGTCATAAGTTGGAGGTAAATACTATGTTTGTCTCATGTTGTAGTTTAGAGCGGTTGTTGAGTTATTGAGACACTGTTGTTTTAAGTATGTTCTTCCCAATTGCAGTGACTTACCAAGTTGAAATATTCCTGCAGAAAGCTTCGAAGCTGCAGGGGATGGGGTTGGAGTTAGAAAAAAAAAAGGTCACATATGCCAGAGAATAAAAACTTGGAAGAGTTTGGGGCCCCTATCCAGCGGTCTGAAGGAGAGTGAACAGGTGCTGTGGATGGAGGCTGACCAGCCACAGATGCTCATGCTGGAACTGCACAGAGAGCTCTAGGCACTGTGTGTGGGTCTGTGTGGAGCACTCTAGGGACTGTGGATCAATGTAGAAAGCCCCAGGGACTATGGGTCTGTGTGGAGGGCCCCAGAGGTTGTAGGTTTGTGTTTATGTTTTCTTTTTACAAATTTATGTCAACATGGGCAATTTCATTTTTATACAACTTCATTTGTAATAAATATAATTACATCATGTAAGTAAACATACTCAGCTTAAAGCATTTTGCTGAGTATCAGACATAAAGAAATGAAAGCATGAGTTATCCATCTGCTGTGCCTAGGGTGGTTCGGTTTAGTGGGAGATTAAAAATGAATGGACAGTATTAATGCAGATGACAGTATTGTCAATCACAGTGGTAAGACCCAAGAGGTGTTTGGCTGAGGTCTGAAGCATGAGGGAAGAACAAAATCATGAATCATCCGGTGACGCAGGGAAAGCCATGCTGGGCTGTCGCAGGCAGAAGTAGCTGATGCACAGTTGGCTGACAAAGCAAGAAAGCAGGATGATTTAAGAAACTGAAAATGTACTATAGGAAGGGGAAGCCAGCTGTGAGGGTTTTGAGTCAGAAGAGGCAGCTTGGACTTTTTTCTCAAGAGCTCTGTGAGGCCATTGAAGAGTTTAACAGAACAGCAGCATGGTCAGATATGTGTGCATGTGACCTTTTCACTGTAAAATAAAAGAACTCCAAATTAACAATGTGTATGGCAGCTATAATACAAATAAAGAACTTGGAATCTCAGTCACAACCCATCCATCAGAGAGAGAGAGAGAGAGAGAGAGAAAGAGAGACAGAGGCAGACGAAAGACAGACACACACACAGAGATTGGCAGTCATCTACCCAATTCAGGAAGGGTGAAGTCTAGACATTATAACAGAGTCTTGCTTTGCTTTGGGACATGAGATGTCTCACTGTTTTCCAGTTACATCTTGAACTTATGAAGTGATGCTGCTGCCTTAGCCACTAAGTACTACAATTGCAGGTGCCTGCCACCACATCCGACTTTAGTCTGCTCTTTCTCTCAAGTGTGTATGTGTGTTGGGGGTACATGCTGGGGACATAACCTTAGGTTTTGGAGAGAAGCCTTCTACCCCAGAGCTACACTCAGCCCAGTCTTCGCTCATTATAAACCAGGCGTCCACCCGCAGTTTGCTCTGTGCCCCTTTCTTTTCTTTCTACTTCGTGGAAGAACTCGGACTCTCTGTCCTGCCTATCTCCTCACAATCTGGATGTTGCTGGTTATAAACCCATGGTGGTTCAGTGAGTACTGCCACTAGATGCTGGAGCTTGATCGATTCGGTTCTGATCTCGCAGATGCATGGGCTATCTTTAATTCTGAAACTAAAATAGCTAGTGCTTTCTCAGGTGGCAACTTGTGTTTTTAGGGTCTCTGCTTACTTACAGGAGCAGATGGCAGAAGTTGTGCCAGGGTTAGGTCTTTGTAAGTTCATCCAATAAAAGCCTAATGTAGGAAAGAGATGTGAGTTTTAACTGAGAGTTGCCAGTTGTTTCTGGGCCTCAGTCAGGAGAGACCACATCACCGAGCTTACAATACTTGAAGCTGTTGGATATGCTGAACTTTAGTGTTGCAGACCCTAGAGACATCGCTACTTCATATTTGCTAGTGTGTATATTCCAATTATTTGCGTGTGTGTTGGGGGGTGTTTCTGCATACATACATATAGTTGTCTCTAGGAGAAATTATGAAATGAGGAAATAGGCCTTTAAATATAATATGTGTAGTTTCTGTGGATGATGAAAAATGTTTAGAAGGGAAGTTCAAAGGTCAGATTTAATTAGAGTGGTTCTGTAGTAATCTCTAGTGAGTAACAGTTGGAAGAATGAGAAGAAACGTCAGGCACGGAAGCCACATGGGCACCCTTGGATTCTTTTTCTGCAGCTGATGGAAAAGAAGACATCATGTCATCTCCACCTACAGGGAGTGTGGAGTTGGGGACGTCTATCACATGGATTCTTGATGAACTACAGGTAGTGATTTGATCTTGGGGCATTGTAGTGAGTACATGTTAGTATGTTCAGGATTCTCCAGCTGTGAATATACTATTACAATAAAAAATCCAGAGAAAGGGAGTGAGGAAAATACATAAAACCCGCATGTATAGCTAAGACCGTATATTAACTCCAGTTCTGTATAAAGCGTTTTGTGGTGGTTGTTGTCTGGTTTTTTCATTTCTAAAGACTGAACCCAGAGCCTTGTACTGATCAAATCTTTAAAAACTATGTGATGTTTATGAAGGGTTTTACTTTGGTTGATGATTGATGTGGAGAAGATTTTAAGTCTGGCTAAATCTAGTTTGACAACCTAGTTTGAGAGCATGCCACATGGTTAGAGAAGCCAAGAGAATGTGATTTCCTTTAACAAGGAGGTCAATTTTTATTCTTAGTGCTACTAGATCTAAATATCAGATATCTTTAGATGTAAAACTTGGAAGGTGTTTTTTAAATGTGCTTTGAAGATAGCTTACAAATTTGGTTCATAATTTCTTATCACTTTAAGTTTATTTTGTTTTGTCACAATATGAAATAGCATAGTCCAAAAATACTTTTTTATGATTCACAAGGGAAAATTCTTGCTAGCCCTTTTCCTTAGGTGTTTTCAGTGATGGTATATGGATGGATGGATGGATGGATGGATGGATGGATGGATGGATGGATGGGTAGGCAGGCAGGCAGACAGACAGACAGATGCACTTTTTGAAATTATGTACTAGGCCCTAAAATAAAATAAACATTATTGGAATAAGGTGCTGGAACAAATATCATTTCATTATCTATTTTGCTTTTAAGCCAAAAAAAAAAAAAAAAAAAAAAAAAAAAAAGGTTGGAAGCAGGGGATGTCCTCCTTGGATTTGGCACAAGGGACAAGTTATATCTTTCCTTAAGTTGGCTGGAGTCAGCACCATTCAGCACCTTATCCTCTCGCTTTGAACATTCTGAACTTCTCTGGCTTCTTGGGCTACTTTTATGACTTCATGGTGGGCCCTCAATTTGCCCCAGACCCTCTGCTGGAGCATCAGGGCAGCCTCAGCTTCCGCATCTTCCAAGGAAACTATGGTAGGAAACTCTGTGCCAGAAGGACATAGCTACTTACAGGATATCAGGTTTTCCTTAAAGACAGTGATCTTCAGACCTTTTGAAATATGACTTAGTAAAAAGCAAAATTTTCATCATAACACGACATCTGTCATCTATGTAATCTTTCATGAAGTATATGTATGCATATAGAAAGTGGCCCTTAAATTTAAATAATTGTGGCAGTTTGAATGAGAATGTCCCCCTAGGCTCGTATATCCAAATACAGAGTCTACAGAGACTTTTGAAGTTAGATGAAATGCATTTACATTATGATATGACTACAGGCTTATGGAAGAGAGGAAGTGGAATGTGGCCGGTTAAGTGAGAATGGCCCCATGGGGCTCATATGTTTGAATACTTGGTCCCCAGTTGGTGGGAATATTTTAGGAAGGATTAGGAGGTGTGGCCTTGCTAGAGAAGGTATGTCATTGGGAAAGGACTTTGAGGTTTAAAAGCCCACACCAGGCCCAATCTCTGCCTCCTGCATGCAGATCAGGATGTAAGTTCCCAGATACTGGTCCAGTGCCATGCCTGCCTGCCTGCCTGCCCTGCTTGCCTGCTGCCATATTCCTGTCATGAAGGTCATGGATTCACCCTCTGAAACTGTAAGCCAGCCCCACTTAAATGCTTTCTTCTATAAGTTGCTTTGGTCACAGGGGTCTCTTTACAACAATAGAAAAGTAACTAAGACAAGCATGTTTTTAATCTTGTTTCCATTTCACTCCTCTCTATTTTTTATTAGGTTCCACTAAAATGTGCTGGTCATAGTGTAAATGCTCATGTAATAATCTGTACTTTGAAGATTGTGCTTAATATTTTGATAAATAGGTGATTTCCTCTTCAGAGAGTCTGGCTTGACTATCTCTCTCTGGTAAGGGGCTGCACCCCCTCTAAGTGGTCTCTTCATTTTGTAATTCTAGTGTTTAGAATGCTTCTTCCAAAAACATACTGAAAGCATCTTTTTTCATTAAGAAGAAGTACAAATCTGTGATTTATAAGCACATTTCAGGTTTCCAGGACTGAAGGAATACATTTCAGAATATTATTTTCTATTGGCACTCGGAATAAAATCAGCCACAGTCCATTCACTGTTTTTAAAAGATGCCTAGATTTTATGAAGTTTTGTATACCACTTTAGGAAACCATTAAAAAAATCATAGTGTAAAAGAAAAATTTTGATAAAGCCTTCTAAAGTAAGAGTGTCACACAACTATGCCATTTTCTAAGAGGGAGTCCTGAGTAGATAAGATTCTGCTGCATCCTTGTACGGTAAAGCCTACTTTACTTTGACTCTAGCACTTGTGATGGTTTCCCACCTAGGAAAGGACTCTCAAAAGATTGTCTAGAATGGATTGGTCTGTGGATTTATCTTTGTGATTATCTTGATTGCTTTAATTGAGCAGAGAAAACCCATCCCTTATGGGTGGCACCATTCCCTAGGTTTGGGTCCTGGACTATGTAAGTGTGGAAAGGGAGTATGTACACATCGATTTCTCTTTGCTCTTGACTGTGCATATAATGTAGCTAGCTGCTTCAAGAACCTGCCTTGACTTCCCCACAATGATGGGCTATAACCTAGAAACATGTTAAATAAATCCTTTCTACCATAAGTTGCTTTTTGTAGGGTATTTTTTTTATCACAACAAAAATATAACCAGTACAGTATTTTTCTAAAAAGGAAAAGATTTATCAATTTGACAACAAAATTATCATCTCAGGTTGTCCTATGCTTTTTCTTTCCATGTTAATGGATCACATGTTAAAGCAAATACTGGGATAGCCAAATGTTAGATAGCAACAGAAAGAAAGGATGGAGCAGGCTTTCGAGAGTTGCACCATTGGACTCTTTAAATGTTGTGTTGTTGCTACTGTAACTTGAGTACCTCAGAATAGATAGACTGCTGAAAACAACAGAAGAGGCCGGAAGTGTGAGCACAAAGTGTGTGAGGTGACTGCTCCCTTCTGTAGGTGTGAGGGAGAAACCATCTCTTGCCATTCTCACTGTGTAAGGTGCTTATAGAAAATCCTAAGACAATAAATACGTCTTCTCTCACATTCTTACCCAGTTATGTCATCATGAAAACAATTCTCAACCTGTTTTAATTGTAGTATAGCTCATATTTTATGGGTATATTACAATTTTAATGTGTTTCATGTTGTGTTAGCATATTTTAATGAAGCTAAAGCTGTGGACAACTGAACCGTTCTGTGTACTGTTTTTCAGTTTTATGCAACTTTTTGTTCTAAGGTTAACGCTTTTTTTTTTTTTGCTTAATTTTTCATTATGCACTTAGCCATTAATTACAAACCAGACATTTGGCCAGTCATGTAAGTCTTCTTGAAAGGTTTTTAAGTAAGATATTCTCTTTGTATATGTGACATATGCGTGTGTGTGTGTGTGTGTGGGCGTGCGTGCAGGTGTACTTGTTTGCAGGTACACATAAAGAGGCCAGGGATTTCAGGTCTTTTCCTTGATAATTTACTACATTATTATTATTATTATTATTATTATTATTATTATTATTATTATTATTATTATTTTGAGCTAGGGTTTCTCATTGACTGTAGAGATTGCCATTTCAGGTAGACCAGCTGGCCAGTGAGCTCCAGGGATTTACTTCTCTGTCTCATCAGTGCTGAGGATGCAAGTGTGCGTTTGCTAGGCTTTCTCCATAGGGAGCTGGGGACCCTACTTTAGATCCTCACGCTTGCACTTTACCCACTGAGCCGTCTTTGCCCCATCTCCAAAGCAAGCTATTTTAAGGTGTATTCTTACTGGCTGACCCTGGATGAGCGTCTACAGCCGTAGCCTTTGGCTTACATTGGGTCCTTCAACACTGGCTCAGTGTCTTGTTTCTTTTCTCTCATGTTGTCTCTTGTTTTGGGTCCTAGTTTTCTTTGTTTTTGACACACATCCTAATGAGGAGCAGATTTTGAGATGTTGGATGAGAGAGAGAGAGAAAGAGAGAGAGAGAGAGAGAGAGAGAGAGTTTTGTTAAACAAGTAATTTATCAGATTTGAAGCAGTGTAAACGTTATAGATTTCTGCTACTGTCTTCTGTACATAATTAATAATTTGGAAAGCATATAAAATTGCTATAATAAAATTTAATCTTATTAGTCTGTTAAATTTTAGAAAGATACATATGCCTTCTGTCTTTTTCTTGAACCCTGGGCTCACGCAGGCCAAGAAAGCCACCTGCCACTGAGCTCCAATGATAGTAATAAAGACTTTTAGGAAAAAACTTAAAGCAAAAGTAATTTACGAAGGAGGGTGCTGCTTTTATATTCTTACAAACCTTGTATTTATGCTTTTTTTTCCTTTTTAATTCTCTTGGGTTTTTAAGACAGGTTTTTTTCTGTATAGCCCTGGCTATCCTAGTACTTTCTTTGTAGACCAGGCTGGCCTAGAACTCAGAGATCCACCTTCCTGTGCCTCCTGAATGTCGGATTTAAAGGCGTGCCCCACCACTGCCCAGTGTGATATGTCTGCTTTCTGAGTGGTCATGCCTGGCCTCACAGATGTGTGCTTGAAAAGTATTTCAGTAATCTGCTCACATATTTATGGGTATTCTTCCTGGTTTCTACACTAAAACTGTGTTAGTTCCATAAAAATTAGTGGCAGTATGAAGTCCACAGACTATGGCAATGAACTTTAATTCCCTTTTATACCCAGTTCTGTTGGTGTAGGTTGCCCTTACACAGGCTTCTTTTGTCCATGAGTATGGTATCATGCTGTCGTTATTTTGAGTGGTTGCAGTTCTTGGTTTTCAGTCTGAGTTGCTTAGCTGTGCAATATGAAAATGAATCTGCTGTGTTCTTCCCAGTTTCATCAGGAGAGTGTTGTGTAATCGGAGCTAGTACTAACTGGCTGCTTTTTGTAGCTGGCTACTGAAGTGTCACCGATCCTTATAATGACATTTATTATCCATTTGACAATGGCTGAAATGTGAGTCAGAATGAATGTTTCTAACATCAACTGGAAAAATGTTGTAAAAACATTGCAATCGTTAGTGGGTGACAGTAGTAAATGACAAGGGAGAACTTTGAAATCTGGAAGAAGTCTGCATTCCTTCCAAAAAATCTTTAGCTTTTCCCTTAGTATAAAGAAAGCAAAGCTGGAAATTGTGATATGGCCTAGGTGTGCTTTGCAGGAAGGGGCAATCAACTCCACCTTTACACCCATATTCAGATAATAGACTTTGACTCACCCAGAAGATTGGTGAATGTATATACATGTAAATATATTCCTAAAGTGAAAGAAAATTTATAATGTCTGCATATTTTCTTAATGATTCCCCAGCTAGATTTTTCTTTTTTTTTTTTTTTTTTTATTAACTTGAGTATTTCTTATATACATTTCGAAAGTGTTATTCCCTTTCCCGGTTTCGGGCAAACATCCCCTAATCCCTCCCCCTCCCCTTCTTTATGGGTGTTCCCCTCCCCATCCTCCCCCCATTACCGCCCTCCCCCCAACAATCTAGTTCACTGGGGGTTCAGTCTTAGCAGGACCCAGGGCTTCCCCTTCCAATGGTGCTCTTACTAGGATATTCATTGCTACCTATGAGGTCAGAGTCCAGGGTCAGTCCATGTATAGTCTTTAGGTAGTGGCTTAGTCCCTGGAAGCTCTGGTTGCTTGGCATTGTTGTACATATGGGGTCTCGAGCCCCTTCAAGCTCTTCCAGTTCTTTCTCTGATTCCTTCAACAGGGTCCTATTCAGTGGTTTGCTCCCAGCTAGATTTTTCAATAAATTCGTTAACCACTGCTCAGATCACATTGAGTTTTTTCCTGCTTCATCTGTGGGCTGAGAGCAAACTTCCTGTTTTAAAAAATGCATTTATTTTACTTATTTATATCCTCATCACTAACCTGCTTCCAGTCACTCCCTCCCACAAGAGCAAACCTCCTCTAGTTTCCATGACCGTAGAAGTAGCTGAGGTTGGACAAGACTGTATAGGGGAAGAATTTACATCAGTGGCTTTCAACTTTGCTAATGCTGTGACCCTTTAATACAGTTCCTCATGCTATAGTGGCACCCAACCATAAAACTGTTTTTTTTTTTGCAACTCATAACTGTAATTTTGCTACTGCTATGAATCATAATATAAATATATGCAGGATATCTGATAGGGGAGATCTTAGTCTACAGATTGAGAACTGTTGATTTAGATAAACTTCTAGACATACAGCTATTAGAGGATAGCTTTGAAAAATAAATTGATAAATATTTATCTATTGGCATGTTTTGTTGAGTTGGAAACTGTTCAAAAGGAACAAACTGAATGTCCAAGACCTAGACAATTTAAAAGAAATTGCCATTGCAATTTTTTACAAAGGTCAGGAGTTGTGTCTTGTGTAATATTTGTAACAATAAAATCATCATTTACACAGGTGTGTAAGGACTTGACAGGTGATAGCAAGCTACTGATGTCAGGGCCATTGTGGCTAGATGTATGCATGGCTATTTAATAGATATATCATAACGTGGTACAATGACACCAAGCTGTCACTAGTCACTATGAGACAGTAGAGAACTTGTGGCCAATCTCTGACAATAGCATAGTCTCATGTTTTGTTTCTAGAAGCAGGGAATTTGTTTACAAGTGGTGTAATGCCCACAAGCTGAATTGCTGCAGAAGGGCATCTTTTATCTATCATTTATCTCTCCATCTATCATCTATCACCTATCTATCATATCTATCCATCTATCATCTATTAATCATCTATCACCTATCTATCATATCTGTCTACCTATGGTTTTTCGAAAAAGGGTTTCTCTGTCTAGCCCTGGATATTCTGGAACCCTGTGGACCAGGCTGGCTGCAAATTCACAGAAATCTGCCTGCTTCTGCAGAGTGTTGGGATTAAAGGTGTACGCCCAAGGCATCATTTTTTAATATGACCAAATGAGTAAGAAACTCATCAATCTTTGTCTTTTTAGTACCAGGACAGCTAACTGGAATAGTGAGATTATTATAAATGCAAAGAGATCCTGTCAGATTCCTGGTTTCATAACCACATCATCATCATTGCAAGCAGTATGACCTGGCTTTATAGTCAGTTTCTTCGTTCATTTTCTTTCTTTCTTTCCAAAACTATTTACTGAGAGTTATCTGTGCCACACACTATTCTGTGATGGCACACACACAGTAATCAGAAAAGCAAGGGGGATAGAACTTCATTTTGGAGGAGCATTGAAATTCTGCTAAGGTGACCAGGTAAGGCCTCACCCAGATCACTTCTCCTCATCACCTAGTCAGTTTCATCAGTGTTTGAGTCTCTCTTCCCTTCATGATTGACCTTGTACTTCTGTCTAGACTGTGGTGTTGTAGACTACCACACCTTCCTGCCAACCAGCTGATGTTCATATTGGAACTGATATCCAATGTTTGTTGAGCTCTTTTTTCAAGGCAGCCTTAAGAACAGCACGTAGAAAGGAGGGGTGAGCACTGAGCTACTTTGCCATCACATGCTCTGTTTCTTATGCATCTGAATAGTTTCTTCTATCTGTCATCGAGAATGGAAAATCTAGCCAAGTCATGGTGTGCACACCTTTAATCCAAGCATTCAGGAGGCAGGAGCAGGTGGATCTCTGAGTTCGAGGCTAGGCTGGTCTACAGAGCAAGTTCCAGGACAGTCAGGGCTAAACAGAGAAACCCTATCTCAAAAAAACCAAGAATGAATGAATGTATGGATAAATGAATGAATGGAAAATATAAAGTAAAAAGAAAAAAAAATCTCAGGAGTCTTGATGTAGCCAGAAGCCTGAGAGAGAGAGAGAGAGAGAGAGAGAGAGAGAGAGAGAGAGAGAGAGAGAGAGAGCGCCGTGCTAACTCTCGGCCTAACACCTATGTGTCCTTACATCTCTTGGATTGTGTCTTTGTACATTTGTATTCATTTGTATGCTTTGTAGAGTACTAAAGGAGTGAGGCTGCACTCATTCTGGGTTATTCTTCTGTTACAGGTTGGTGAAAGACGCACCTTGGGATGAAGTCCCACTTGCGCACTCCCTGGTGGGTTTCGCCACTGCGTATGACTTCTTATACAACTACCTGAGCAAGACACAGCAGGAGACGTTCCTGGAAGTGATTGCCAATGCCTCGGGCTATATGTATGAAACTTCCTACAGGAGAGGATGGGGCTTCCAGTACTTGCACAACCACCAGCCCACCAACTGCATGGCCTTACTCACTGGAAGTCTTGTTCTGATGAACCAAGGTGTGTGTGTTACTCTATCACAGCCAGAGCATCACTTGAGCCACTGTCAGTCAGAGCTGCCCTGGGAGAAGCACAAGCATTTTTTCTCATGGTTCTTAGGTACATGTTTATACTTGGATCCAAATTTAAACCCACAGATGAAGTTACATCCAGGGTATCTTTTAGGTAACTAAAGGCATGTAACCTAAAATTTCAGCTAGCTATATTAGCCTGCAGGTTTCCTAAAGCTGGCTAATAACTGTCCCAGACCACAACCCTGCAGCACAGGATCAGTGATAATCACTCACTCTTCTGGATATTCTGACAGAGGGAGATGGTCAACCTAGGACAAAATGTTTCTTTAAAGCTTAGTAGGTTTTAAATTTGAAATGTATATTCCTAGTATGCAGGTGTGTGAACCACATACAACTGTCTCCCCTAAAACACATATACAAAATCTATCAGAACACCTAGTCTAGATCATTTGCATCAGAGTTGGAAGTAGTTTCTATGGTTTGGATATGTCACACGAATGCCCATGTTGTTCTTGTAACTCTAATTTGGTTGCAACCTCCATGGAAATCTGGAACTGAAACTTTAGGCTCTAACATTATAATAAATCATTATAATATTAAATATATCATTGGAACTCGGGAATAAAGAACAACTAAGGCCTTGTTTTGCCTGTAAGCATTTTATTTGGCTGGAAATGTAGGTTAGTGGTAGGGTCTGTCTAGCATTAGAATATTAAATATATCATTGGAATATTAAATATACCCCTGGAATCTAGATATTAAATGTTAGAATATTGAATATATTATTGGAGCTTGGGAATCTAGAATAACTGAAGCCTTACATTGCCTATAAGCATCTTAAATGGTTGAGAATGTGGATTCATGGTAGGTCTGCCTAGCATGTGCAAGTCTTTGGGTTCAATTCCAAAAAGGAGGACTGGAGAGAAAGAAGGGGAAAAAGGTGAAAGAATTAATACTTTATAGATTATCCAGCAAGACCTTGCCACATTCAGCTTTCTCCCTGTCATGTCCACCAGCCGTCACTTGTAATCAAGTCTCAGGAGAAAAGCTTCAGGAGACAGCTTGAATCTCATGCCGATGGTTTTTTCAGAATGCAGAGTATGTTGGTAGACACTGTCTAGAGTGATAGCTAATGAAGAACATAGAGTGCAAACCAGGTAGTGTGGTATCAGTGGGATGACAGCCAGGCTGTAGATGCCAGCCACACTGTACTCTGGCTAGAGATGGTAGGATACAGGAAGAAAAGTGACTATAGTTTTAAGCACTGATGAGATAGGTAAGGAGGATTGCTGGAAAGGCTGGAGCTGGGTCATAGCAAGAGCCTGATGACAATTACCACCTCTGTACAACAACATGTGAGGCAGGATGATCTTTAGGGCCTGAGCGACATGGTGTATGCTGGGACCTGGGTCACTGCTGACCCTGCAAGCTAGCTCATTGCCTAGCAGTCCTGTGGTAGTGTAATCAGCAGAGGCCGGGCACACATGCTTGTGGAGTAAGTAACAGTCTCTGCCATATTAGAAGGCAGTAAGTTCAACCTTTCCCTGTCACTGTGCAGCTAAAACGAGCCACCAAAAGAAGCAAGGCTTCAAACCTTTGATTCCGACTAGAGTTCTGTTCATTTTGAGTCATGAGTCTGGAATAAGCCAAGTCTTCTGTAGTTTGGGGACAATAAGGGATAACGCGCTTGTTGAAAGGATCAAGTAAGGTTCTGTTCAGTGCTGTGTAGATTGTAACATGAGGAGTTACTGTCACCTAAGTGTGAGAGTTCTGGAACGCTCACATTGCTCCATCCAGGGATTTTGTGAACATAATCTTCAGTAGAAAAATTAAACAGTATGATCCTGTGACCGAATATCTGGATACAGTCATGCAACTCGCCCTTGACAACCTCAGGTTTCTAGCTGATTCGTGTCACTATTCGATTTCTGCCTGATTATTCTGTCGAATCTGAACGTGCAGAAGAATCAGAGTTGTCTCCTGTGATGGGACGGGCTGAGGAAAGTATCCCTAGCATTTATAGTATTTTTGTGGGTTATTATAAAAAAAAGTTGGAAGTTTGAACTTTCTTTTTTTTTTTTTTTCAGAACTGGGGACTGCACCCAGGGCCTTGCGCTTGCTAAAAGCGCTCTACCACTGAGCCAAATCCCCAACCCCTAAACTTTCAAAAAAATCAAAAAAAAAAAAAAAAACAAAACAAAAAAACTCCAAAAAACACATATTCAAAAACTTTAGGAAATCATATACCAAATTGTAATGCATATTGCAAGTTGTGATGCAGTGTGTGTGTGTGTGTGTGTGTGTGTGTGTGTGGTGAATTTAGCTTATTAAAAATTGAAATATTACTTGGTCCTCACTAACGGGTTTATGTTTATTTAATTAGTAAATGACCTATTTGCTAATAATACTTAACATTTTATAGAAAATACTTAATATTTACTAACCTTAATATTTAATAATAAATATTTTAATATGCACATGTTATTTATCACGTTGACAAGTAAAAGCATTTAAAACGTGTAATTTGTAATCATATAACCTGTTAGGGTTCTTTGTAGAGTTTTTGTGGCCATATTTTTAGTCACGTTCTGTTTCAGCCTTTAGTCATTATTTTCATCCTTCAGGGTACCTTCAGGAGGCCTACTTGTGGACCAAGCAAGTTCTAAGCATCATGGAGAAGTCTCTAGTCTTGCTGCGAGAGGTGACGGATGGCTCCCTCTATGAAGGAGTTGCGTATGGCAGCTACACCACTAGATCCCTGTTCCAGTATATGTTTCTTGTTCAGAGGCACTTTGACATCAACCACTTTGGCCATCCATGGCTCAAGCACCACTTCGCCTTTATGTATAGGACCGTCTTGCCAGGTACGGTAGAAAGGGAAAGCATGACATCATGTCTGACTGAGTGTGAGCTAGGGGTGACAAAGCAATGAGCCTGGGGCGACGTGGGGCGACGTGGGGCGACGTGTTGAGGCCAAAGTTTCTTTTCATCCAAGAAAAATTGGAGACATTAAAATTTTGGGAGCACGAATAAAGATTGGGAGTTTTAGTACTTTCTTTGGAGCATAATGGATCAAATACCATTTCTCTCCTGCCACAGCACTTTCATTGTGTATTTAAACTTGATAGCCATAAACTCATTTTCATGACCTAAACAAGATATAAGCATTACTGATTGCACCTCACTTCTTTATCTGATATTTGTGCTTAAGGCTATTGTAGATTTTGATTTTAAGCTTTTTTATTCAAACTGTACAGATTTGAAATAAATTATATATATATATACATATATATATATACACATACATACACACACACACACACACATTTTGATTTTAAGGTTTAGCGTTTTCTTTGTTTTAGTAAGCCAGTGTGTAGTTCATGGGTAGTATGCTAGCTAAACAAATATAAGATCCTGGTTTTAATGAATCCTCAACATCCTGTAAGGAAAAAAGTAATAAAACCACAAAGTACCACTATATATGTGATTAAATATTATATTGAAATATATGGTACAGAATACAGAGAACAAAACAAAATGAAACTTTAGTCACAATGTTATCTCATTGTATATCTAAAAATGTGTATAATTATAATTATTTGCTAACTTACTCATTTCTAAGACATCTTTATAATTCTCCTTATTTCTGAGGAAAGACTAAATCAGAAAATTTAGGAAGTAAATTTTCATCAGGGTAGATTTTCTTCTCTTGGGAAATACAGTTTTTTTTTTTTTTGTTTTTTGTTTTATAATTCTGATGGTTAATGTCCTAGTTTCTTTTCTGTTGCTATGATAAAATACACTGACAAAAAGCTACTTACAGAGGAAGAAAGTATTTTGGCTTAATTCCAGAGGGATCAAGTCCTTCATGGCAGAAAAGACATGGCAACAGGATGGGAAGACTTGACAACGAGAGGGGGGAGCTGACTGAACACATTGTGTCTGCATATAGGAACCAGAGAGAGAGCAAGAAACGGCCAGGCTATACAGCCTCAAAGCTTGTCCCCAGTATCACACTTCTTCCAGCAAGACTCCACCTCCTAAAACTTCTATAACTGCTCCAAAAGCGGATACCAGCTAGGGACTGAGTGTTTAACTATATGAGCCTATGCTGGGCATTTCACATTTAAATCCTAACAGTTTTGTCAGCTTGATACAATGCTAAGGCAGTCTCAATGGAGGATTATCTAGATTAGGATGATGTGTGGGCACGTTTGTGGGAGTTGTCCTGGTTAAATTATCTGCTCACAGTGGGTGACACCATTCCTACGAAGGGGCTTCTGGACTACATGAGTGGAGAAAGGTAGCTGAGCAGTAGTGTACATGCATCAATTTGCTGCTCTCTGCTTCTGACTGTGGATTGGATGTGACATGCTGCTTTGGGTTCTTGCTGCCTTGAATTTTCCACAGCAATAGGCTATAACCAGAAACTGATCCTAATAGGCCCTTTCTCCAAAAGTTCCTTTTGTTCAACAGCAGGAAATAAAACTAAAGACAATAATTCTAGAATACAATGAAGAATCCGGTATTGAAATCTTTTTGTTCTGTGTATATAGATAGACTAGACAGGCTATCCCCTTATTAGCTTAGTCATCCATAAATTAGTGCAGCAGCCAGGGATTCTCTCAGGCGCAATGCTTGTCATGCAGGTAGGAGACCCGAGTTTGAATTGAATTCTGAGAACCAGTGCAAAGCCAGACTCAGTAGCAGGATCTGTTACTTCAACACTCAAGTATCTGGGGAAATGGAAGTTAGAGACAGGATAGTGTTTGGAAAGTTGTGTGCTGCCTAGCCGCATGCACAGCAGTTAGCAGCGAGAGACCCATCTAAAACAAAAGGAAAGTGACCTGACATCTAAGATTACCCTCTACGTCCACATGAACATCATGTCATGGGCACACTTCCTTTTACACTCAGATGCACGTGCATGTTCACACACACAAAGATAAAAAGTGAAGCTGCATAGCAAATATCAATTTAAAGAGTCAGTTTAAACTCTGAGAACTCAAATGCTTACTTTTAGACTGAAAGAAGAATCATAGTATGTTGTTCTTCTTGATCATCAAAGACTGTCTAGAGGAAAGGACTTCCAGGAGGTCCCAGTGTTTGTATTTTGAGCTGAGATCTAACAGTAAGCCTTCTGGTCATTTCCTTAGCGAGAAAAGACAGTCAGAAGATATTTAAGGGGACCTCAGTTATTGTGCTTATTAATCCAACAAACTTGAGGAACACCTTTGCAAAGCCAGGCATTTTGTAACGGGCACTTTAAGATATAAAGATGTCCCCCATTTTAAGAAACATAGTGTGAGTTTGGACATAACGTATTTTATAATTATTCAGCTATTATAAATCAAATTACTAGCTATAAATACATTCATGGTAGCATTTTAGAAGAGATCTGTTTTTATTTTATTCTTTCAGTTTATTCTCTTCTCTCCTCCTCCTCCTCGTCCTCCTCCTTCCTTCTCCTCCTTCTCCTCTTTTCTCCTCCTCCTCCTCTCCTCCTCCTCCTCCTCCTCCTCCTCCCTTCCTTCTTCTTCTTCTTCTTCTCTCTCTCTCTCTCTCTCTCTCTCTCTCTCTCTCTCTCTCTCTCCAGTACAGTAATGATTATTCTTGCTTGCAGAGGGTTTTCTTCCTTTCTGTTCTATGATATTTGAATCTGCTTTTGATGTTCTTCCCTAACTCCAGTACCTGACTCTATGATTCTTGCATTTTTTGGTTCCTTTAATTCCTGCAGTATGTATTAACAGAAGTTTCCCTGGGAATTCAGTTCTTGTCTTCACCCGTATATGGAAATTAAGTTTTACTTTTTTGGAAGCCAAAATGAAGCACACTACATTCTTATCTCAGCCTAGAATGCAACTTGAGATTGGGGGATCCTAGGGATCATTAACAGGTTCAGGATCACACCTGATGGTGTCTGTCCTAGATGCAAGCTTCATTATTTATAGTGTGGACATGTGTCCATGCTAACAGGTATGTCACATCTATTACCAACAACAGCTTTCAGGGCAATTATGGTAAATTGGTATGGCACAGTCACAAACATCACAGATTTGTTTACTTTTAAGATAAACTTTTGATTGTAATTTTAAAACAGGCATGACGATCATTGTTTAGACTTTATAGGAACATACAGTTTTAAATTCAATCTTTTCAAACTTTTTTTTCCTGCAGGGTTTCAAAGAACTGTGGCCATTGCAGACTCAAATTACAACTGGTTTTATGGTCCAGAAAGTCAATTAGTGTTCCTGGATAAATTTGTCATGCGTAATGGGAGTGGAAACTGGCTGGCTGACCAAATCAGAAAGAACCGTGTGGTGGAAGGTCCAGGTACACCGTCCAAAGGGCAACGCTGGTGCACTCTACACACAGAATTTCTCTGGTATGACATTGTTGAGCTGGATTCCCAATGAAATGGTATCCAGGTTCATGCTATGCATTGTTTTTGCACAAAACAAACAAACGAACAAAATCCCCTCTCCATAGCACCTAAGTAGATACACCTTTAATTCAACTCTTAACAGTGTCTAAACCTCTGTTAGAAATGGTTCTTCATGTTAATGATCTAATTACTATTTTCATTTCCTAAGCCTGGACTATTTCATAGATGAACCTGCTTTGCTTAGATTTTATATCGTTCATTTTTTACATCATAGAAGGAAAAGACTCACAGTTTTGGCTTGATTAATCTGATGATCACCCCCCACCCCTGGAAAAAAAAAGTAGTAAAACATTTTGTTTTGTCTAGGTAAATGGAGCATTTTAATCCTCTAAAGGCAAAGCTGTTCCCAGGTTTCACAGTTGTGTAATGTGTTCAGCGTATCTGAGAAGGTCGCTTTGATAATAAAAAGACCATGTAATTCTTTTTGTTGTAATCTTTTAAGCCTAGAAGGAGCTTGGGTCTCATTTTTTTTAAGTGTCGCCAAGTATGTTGGCATCAAATAAATTAAAGTCAAAATGAGAGTTAATTGTTGAGTTTTGAAAACATATTGAATTCATTGTGTATGCGACCCCCAAATTAGCTTTTTCAGAATTTTCTTGACTTTATTTCCACACACCCTCCCCTTGGAGTTTAAACAAGGAGAAAAATATAGGAGTAACTGCTATCATTTAACTAGACTTGTAAAACTCCTTTCACAGAAGAATTTAAGGCATTACATGTAAGTATTCCTTTGCTCCTTTCAGAGGATATGCAGTAATTACACAAATGCATACTTATTTATGCATAAATAGGTAACCAATGTATGAGTTAGATTAATGCTACATCTGAAGTTTAAAATGTGCTTTTATGAGAATACTCAAACCTACCAAGAGCTGAAAAGATGGTCATTTAGCTTAATCTGGATTTGTTATGTTACCTTAATTAAGCAACCACTATACTAGTCTTCAGGACAAAGATTTCTGATGTTCTAACACAGAGACTCTAGAAGTGGAGAAAACCAAACATCAGGAAGACCAATTTAACTATGGCTAATTGGCTTACTAGGTAGGAGCTACTAATCAGTCTCCTCCTCTTCCTCATCATGAGACCTTTTTGAGGCAGTTGCCCATCAAAAATAATGATCTGTGTTCTTAACCACTGCAGGGTTTTGTATTAAATATCAAATTCTATTAATGAACATTGATCATAAATAAAAATAGGCCAGTCTGCACCTGGAGCTGACCCAGAGCCACAGCCCTCTGTGCTTGGATCCCAGTGGGAGAGAACTAGTGTCCAAGGATTGCTGACACACCTGAGATGCAGATAAGACTCTCACTTCTGCTCTGAGGAACCTGCCAGGAGCCCTCAGGACTCAGGAGCTGAAGAGAAGTCTGGGACAGGATCCTTCCAGTTTCTGTGTGCCCCTGGAGCTGTCCCTGTTCCACAACTCTCTGTGCCTGGATCCCTCTGGGAGAGAGCTGGTCTCCCAGGAGTACTGACACATAGACTTATAGTTGGGTCAAACCACTGTCAAAGAGAGCAAGACCAGCTAAGATCAGAGATAACCAAATGGTGAGAGACAAGTGCAAGAACATAAGCAACAGAAGATACCAACTCCACTTGGCATTTTCAGAACCCAGTCCTCCCATCACAGCAAGTCCAGGATGCCCCAACACACCAGGAAAGTAAGATTATGATTTAAAATCACATCTCATGATGATGTTCGAGGACTTTAAGAAGAGCATGAATAACTCCCTTAAAGAAATACAGGACAACCCAGGTAAACAGGTAGAAGCCCTTAAAGAGGAAACACAAAAATCCCTTAAAGAATTACAGGAAAACACAAACCAACAAGTGAAGGAATTGAACAAAACCATCCAGGATCTAAAAATGGAAATAGAAACAATAAAGAAATCACAAAGGGAGACAACCTTGGAGATAGAAAACCTAGGAAAGCGATCAGAAGTCATAGATGCAAGCATCAGCAACAGAATACAAGAGATAGAAGAGAGAATATCAGGGGCAGAATGTACCATAGAAAACATTGACACAACAC
The DNA here is from genome assembly GCF_011064425.1 of Rattus rattus. NCBI lineage: Eukaryota > Metazoa > Chordata > Mammalia > Rodentia > Muridae > Rattus > Rattus rattus. Next base: position 24,195,362 of record NC_046171.1, on the reverse strand, counting down.
TCAAAGAAAATGCAAAACGCAAAAAGCTCCTAACCCAAAACATCCAGGAAATTAGGACATAATGAGAAGATCAAACCTAAGGACAATAGGTATAGAAGAGAGTGAAGATTCCCAACTTAAAGGGCCAGTGAATATCTTCAACAAAATTATAGAAGAAAACTTCCCTAACATAAAGAAAGAGATGCCTATAAGCATACAAGAAACCTACAGAACTCCAAATAGATTGGACCAGAAAGGAAATTCCTCTTGTCCCATAATAGTCAAAACACTAAATGCACTAAACAAAGAAAGAGTATTAAAAGCAGTAAGAGACAAAGGTCAAGTAACATATAAGGACAGACCTATCAGAATTACACCAGACTTCTCAACAGAGACTGTGAAAGCTAGAAGATTCTAAGCAGATGTCATACAAACCCTAAGAGAACACAAATGCCAGCCCAGGCTATATATCCAGCAAAACTCTCAATTACCATAGATGGAGAAACCAAGATATTCCATGACAAAACCAAATTTACACATTATCTTTCCACAAATCCAGCCCTACAAAGGATGGAAAACTCTAACATAAGGAGGGAAGCTACGCCCTAAAAAACCAAGAAAGTAATCTTTCAACCAACCCAAAAGAAGATAGCCACACAAACATAATTCCACGTCTAAAAACATTATAGTAAACAATAATCATTGACCTGTAACATCTCTCAATATCAATGGATTCAATTCCCCAACAAAAAGACATAGACTAACAGACTGGATATGTAAAGAGGACCCAGCATTTTGTTGCATACAGGAAACGCACCTCAGTGACAAACACAGACACTTCCTCAGAGTAAAAGGCTGGGTGAAAGTTTCCGAGCAAATGGTCCTAAGAGACAAGCTGGAGTAGCCATTCTAATATCAAATAAAATTGAATTTCAACCAAAAGTTATCAAAAAAGGTAAGGCAGGACACTTCATACTTGTCATAGGAAAAATCCACCAAGATAAACTCTCAATTCTGAATGTCTATGCTCCAAATGCAAGGGTAACCACATTCATAAAAGAAACTTTACTAAAACTCAAAGCATACATTACACCTCACACAATAATAGTGGGAGACTTCAACACTCCACTCTTCATCAATGGACAGATCATGGAAACAGAAACTAAACAGGGACACAGTGAAACTAGCAGAAGTTATGAACCAAATGGATTTAACAGATATCTATAGAACATTTCATCCTAAGACAAGAGAACATGCCGTCTTCTCAGCATGGTACCTCATGGTACCTTCTCCAAAATTGTCCATATAATCAGTCACAAAACAGACCTCAGCAGACACAAGAAGATAGAAATAATCCCATGCATCCTACACGATGTCCATGGACTAAGACTGATCTTCAATAATAACAAAAACAACAGGAAGCCCACATACACATGGAAGCTGAACAATGCTCTACTTAATCCTAACTTGGTCAAGGAAGAAATAAAGACTTTTTATAATTTAATGATAATGAAGGCACAACATACCCAAACTTATGGGACACAGTGAAAGCAGTGCTAAGAGGAAAACTCAAAGCTCTGAGTGCCTCCTCAAAGAAACTGGAAAGAACACACATTAGCAGCTTGACAGCACACCTGAAAGCTCTGGGGGAAAAAAAGCAAATATACCCAAGAGGAGTAGACAGCAGGAAATAATCAATCTGAGGGCTGAAATCAACCAAGGAGAAACAAAAAGAACTATACAAAGAATCAACAAAACCAGGAGTTGGTGCTTTGAGAAAATCAACAAGATAAACCTTTAGCCAGACTAACCAGAGTGCATAGAAACAGTATCCAAATTAACAAAATCGGAAATGAAAAGGGAGACATAACAAGAGAAACTGAGGAAACCATCAAATCCTACTATAAAAGCCTATGCTCAACAAAACTGGAAAATCTGGAGGTACCAGTGTTAACTCAGGATCAGATAAACCATCTAAACAGTCTTATAACTCCTAAAGAAATAGAAGCAGTCATTAAAAGTCTTCCAACCAAAAACAAAACAGTATCAGATGGATTTAGTGCAGAATTCTTTCAGACTTTCATAGAAGACCTAATACCAATACTCTCCAAACTTCCACACAATAGAAATAGAAGGAACACTACCCGAGTTGTTCTATGAAGCAAGCCACAATTACATTTCTACCTAAAACACACAAAGACCCAACAAAGAAAGAGAACTTCAGACTAATTTCCCTTATGAATATTGATGTCAAAATACTCAATAATATTCTCACAAACCAAATCCAAGAACACATCAAAATGATCATCATGAGCAAATAGGCTTCTTCCCAGGGATATAAGAATGATTCAATATACGGAAATCCATAAATGTAATTCACTATGTAAACAAACTAAAGAAAAACCCATGATCATCTCATTAGATGCTGAGAAAGTATTTAACAAATTCAATACCCCTTCATGATAAAAGTCTTAGAAAGATCAGGAATTCAAGGGGTGTAGCATAGTAAAAGCAATATACAGGAAACCAGTAGCCACCATCAAGGTAAATGGAGAGAAACTTGAAACTAAATTCAAGGACTAGACAAGGCTGCCCACTTTCTCCCTACCTATTCATTATAGTAGTTGAAGTCCTAGCCAGAATAATTAGAAAACTAAAAGGTCAAAGGGATACAAATTGGAAAAGAAGTCAAAATATTACTGTTTGCAGATGATATGATAATATACTTAAGTGACCTCAAAAATTCCACCAGAGAACTCCTACAACTGATAAATAACTTTAGCAAAGTGGCTAGATAAAAAATTAACTCAAACAAATCAGTAGCCTTCCTCCACTCAAAGGATAAACAGACTGAGAAAGAAATTAGAGAAATGACACCATTCACTTTAGTTACAAATACTATACAATACATTGGTGTGACTCTAACCAAGCAAGTGAAAGATCTGTATGACAAGAACTTCAAGTCTCTGAAGAAAGAAATTGAAGAAGCTCTCAAAAAATAGAAAGATCTCCCATGCTCATGGATTGGCAGGATTAATAATAGTAAAAATGGCCATTTTACCAAAAGCAATCCCCATCAAAATTCCAACTCAATTCTTCACAGAGTTAGAAAGAACCATTTGCAAATTCATTTGGAATAACAAAAAAAGCCCAGGATAGCGAAAATCTATCCTCAACAATAAAAGAACTTCTAGGGGATTTACCATCCCTGACCTCAAGTTGTATTACGAAGCAATAGTGATAAAAAACTGTATGGTATTGGTACAGAGACAGGCAGGTAGATCAATGAAATAGACTTGAAGACCTAGAAATGAACCCACAGACCTATGGCCACTTGATCTTTGATAAAGGAGCTAAAACCATCCAGTGTTAAAAAAAGACAGTATTTTCAAGAAATGGTGCTGGTTCAAGTGGAGGTCAGCATGTAGAAGAATGCAAATCGACCCATTCTTATCGCCATGTATAAAGATCAAGTCTTAGTGGATCTTGGACTTCCACATAAAACTAGATACACTAAAACTAATAGAAGAAAAAGTAGGGAAGAGCCTCGAACACATGGGCACTGGGAAAAATTTCCTGAACAGAACACCAATGGCTTATGGTCTAAGATCAAGAATTGACAAATGGGACCTCATAAAATTGCAAAGCTTCTGCAAGACAGAGGACACTGTCATTAGTACAAAACAGCAACCAACAAATTGGGAAAAGATCTTTACCAATCCTACATCTGATAAAGGGCTAATATCTGATATATACAAAGAACTCAAGAAGTTAGACTCCAGAGAACCAAATAACCCTATTAAAAATGGGGTAAAAAGCTAAACAAATAATTGTCAACTGAGGAATATCAAATGGCTGAGAAGTACCTAAAGAAATGTTCAGCATCCTTAGTCATCAAGGAAATGCAAATCAAAACAACCCTGAGATTCTACCTCACACCAGTGAAATGGCTAAGATCAAAAATTCAGGTGACAGTAGATGCTGGCAAGAATGTGGAGAAAAAGAAACACTTCTCCATTGTTGGTGGGATTGCAAACTGGTACAACCACTCTGGAAGTCAGTCTGGTGGATCCTCAGAAAATGGGACATAGTAGTACCTGACGACCCAGCTATACCACTCTTGAGCATACACCCAAATGATGCTCTAATATATAACAAGGACACATGCTCCACTATGTTCATAGCAGCCTTATTTATAATAGCCAGAAGCTGGAAGGAACCCAGCTTCCTGCAACAGAGGAATTGATACAGAAAATTTGGTACAGTTACACAACGGAATACTACTCAGCTATTAAAAACAACGATTTCACGAAATTCTTAGGGAAATGGATAGAACTAGAAAATATCCTGAGTGAGGTAACCCAATCACTAAAGAACATTCATGGGATGCACTCACTGATAAGTGGATATTAGCTCAAAATCTCGGAATACTGAAGATACAATTCACAAACCACATTAAGCTCAAGATGAAGGAAGACCAAAGTGTGGATGCTTCAGACTTTTCTTAGAAGGGGGAACAAAATTCTCACAGGAGGAAATATGGAGACAAAGTGTGGAGCAGAGACTGAAAGGCCATCCAGATACTGCCCAACATGGGTAGGTATCCCACATACAGACACCAATCCCAGACAATATTGTGGATGCCAAGAAGTGTATGCTGACAGGAGCCTCATACAACTGTCTACTGAGAGGCTCTGCCAGAGCCTTACAAATACAGAGGCAGATGCTTGCAGCCAACCATTTAACTGAGAACAGGGGAATGGAGGAGTTAGAGACATGAGTGGAGTAGTTGTAGGGGTTTGCAACCCCATAAGAAGAATACAATATCAACCAACCAGTCTCCCAAAGCTCCCAGGGACTAAACCATCATCCTAAGAGAACACAGGGATGGACCTATGGCTCCATCCACATATGTAGCAGAGGATGGCCTTGTTGGGCATCAGTGGGAGGAGAGGTCCTTGGTCCTGTCAGGGTTCAATGCCCCAGCATAGGGGAATATTTGAGCAGGGAGGTGGGAGAGAATGGGTGGGTGGGTGTGTGAGGGAGTGCCGTCACAGAAGCAGGGTAGCAGATTTCTGGAGGGGAAACTGGGAAATGGGATAACATTTAAAATGTAAATAAAAAATGCAATTAAAAAAATGAAGGCAAATGCTACCAAGGCTGCTAACCTTTAAAAAATAAATAAAAATAAGCTATTTCTGATCACAAGTTAAAACAAACCAAAGCCTTTTTTTCTGTCCTCTGCAGTAGCCTCAAGTTTTAAATTTGCCAGTGTTTGTTTCTTGCTATTTGACCCATTTATATTTTTTGGTATGCTATTCACTGTATATTGTGTCTCCTCTTTGAAGTTCTACCATGTTTTATAATTTTAGAGGGAAAACATCTGACAGGGGAACAGATTCCAGACTGATCATCAGCTCCTGTAGAACAACTCTTTGGTGCAGGTCCAGCTGGATGTTCAGATCCAGTGCCTAACATGGGATTCTCTAGAATAGGAACCTGTTGACCAGAATTAGTTTGAAATGTTTAAATCTATGAGCCCCAGCAGTTTGGACGGAAACTCTGAAATTGCCTAGTAGAATATCCAAGTAGAGTTTAGTGGCAGAAATAGTTTCCCTCTCCAGCTCATTAACAAAGGTTACAGTGTGTTTTCATGAAGTCCCCAGTGCCCCACCTAGCACATGCTTATCTGAGAGTGTTTTGTGACGTGTCCCTGATATTCTGCCCTGCCCCAGGTAGCATCTGTAGATTGTGTTTTGCAACAATATTAGAATGTCATATTATAGTTCTTGTGACTTTTTGCATCCATCAGAAAACTGTTTAATTTTTAAAAATCTATTTCCTTCAGGTATGATGCCAGCTTGAAGTCGGTTCCACCTCTGGATTTTGGCACCCCGACATTGCATTATTTTGAAGACTGGGGTGTTGTGACTTATGGAAGTGCACTACCTGCAGAAATCAACAGATCATTCCTTTCCTTCAAGTCAGGAAAGCTTGGGGGGCGTGCAATATATGACATTGTCCACAGAAATAAATATAAAGAATGGATCAAAGGGTGGAGAAATTTTAATGCAGGACATGAGCATCCTGACCAAAACTCTTTCACTTTTGCCCCCAACGGTGTGCCATTCATTACCGAGGCCCTCTATGGGCCGAAGTACACCTTCTTTAATAATGTACTAATGTTTTCTCCAGCTGTGTCAAAGAGTTGCTTTTCTCCCTGGGAGGGTCAGGTCACAGAAGATTGCTCATCAAAATGGTCAAAATACAAGCATGACCTGGCAGCCAGCTGTCAGGGGAGAGTAATTGCAGCAGAGGAAAAGGATGGGGTTGTCTTTATCCGAGGAGAAGGTGTAGGAGCGTATAACCCCATGCTCAACCTGAAGAACATTCATCGGAATCTCATCCTCCTCCACCCACAACTTCTCCTCCTTGTAGACCAGATACACCTGGGAGAGGAGAGTCCCCTGGAGACAGCAGCAAGTTTCTTCCACAATGTGGATGTCCCCTTTGAGGAGACAGTAGTAGATGGGGTCCACGGAGCTTTCATCCGGCAGCGAGATGGTCTCTATAAAATGTACTGGATGGATGATACTGGTTATAGCGAGAAAGCAACCTTTGCCTCAGTGACGTATCCTCGGGGCTATCCCTACAACGGAACAAATTATGTGAATGTCACCATGCATCTTCGAAGTCCCATCACCAGGGCAGCTTACCTCTTCATAGGGCCATCTGTGGATGTCCAGAGCTTCAGCATCCACGGCGACCCTCAGCGGCTGGATGTGTTCGTAGCTACCAGCGAACATGCCTATGCAACTTACCTGTGGACGGGTGAGAACACGGGGCAGTCTGCCTTTGCACAGGTCATTGCGGATCATCAGAAAATCCTGTTTGACCAGAGTTCAGCCATCAAAAGCACCACTGTCCCGGAAGTGAAAGATTACGCTGCTATTGTGGAACGGAATCTGCAGCATTTTAAGCCCGTGTTCCAGCTACTTGAGAAGCAGATCCTGTCTCGAGTCCAGAACACAGCTAGCTTTCGGAAGACTGCTGAGCGCCTACTGAGGTTTTCGGATAAGAGACAGACAGAGGAGGCCATTGACAGGATCTTTGCTATATCCCAGCAACAGCGGCAGCAGCGAGGCAAGTCAAAGAAAAGCCGAAGGACGGGCAAGCATTACAAGTTTGTGGATGCCGTCCCTGATATTTTTGCACAGATTGAAGTCAATGAGAAGAAGATTCGACAGAAAGCTCAGATTTTAGCACAGAAAGAACAGCCTATAGATGAAGATGAAGAAATGAAAGACCTTTTGGATTTTGCTGATGTCACGTATGAGAAGCATAGAAACGGGGGCTCCATGAAAGATGGCTTTGGACAGGCGCGGATGGTGACAAGTCACAACAGAGCACCTTCACTGTCGGCTTCGTACACCAGACTCTTCTTGATTCTGAACATTGCCATCTTCTTTGTCATGTTGGCTATGCAACTGACTTATTTCCAGAGGGCTCAGAGCCTCCATGGCCAAAGGTGTCTTTATGCAGTTCTCCTAATAGATAGCTGTGTCTTATTGTGGTTGTATTCCTCCTGTTCTCAATCTCAGTGCTAACACCAAAGCCTTTCATGATTGCATTTCATTATTATCCTAATTTGTTATGATTTCTCCCCTAGGTTTATTTAGGCAAATTCAAGGGAAGATGTTTTCACACACAGAGAACTCTGAACTAGACACACAAAGCATGTACCTAAGGTATAAAAATAGCTTTGGCTGACCCCTCGTGCTTCTGGGAATGTTTGGCTTGACTGACTGACCGGTTGCTATTAGAAGAGACAAAAATGCCTGTTTTTTTTTTTTTTTTTTACATATTTCTGTTAATATTAAGAAAAAATGAATTGGACTTTATTATCATTAATTTAATTCTGTTAGGAGCTTCCAGATTCTGTATTATTGAACATATGGAGACACATAATTCCAAGCAACACAGACTGTTAAAATATAATGGGAACTGATATCTAGGACCTGGGAAATCACACAGTAAAATGGTAGCAGAAAATCATAAAGGAACTAAAATTTTTTTAGCGGGAAATAGATGCAAATGAATATCTTTTTGATGATGTTGGTCAACACGGGGATGTGATTTGTGGCTTTTTGATAAATAATACAATAACAAATAATTTTGTATTCTCTTTCCCTTTTATGTAAAATGTTTATAGACCCAACAGCTAAAGTTTTCAAAATAAACTATTTTATATCTTGAAATTCAATACCAAAGAACATAGAACTCAAGTTTTGGTGTGATTCTCATGTTTTTACCTAGAAAGTTTTCTTCAAGTTTATTTTGCTAAATAAACCATTCATAATTATGATCTCTCCTGCTCTGGGTGTGTTTCTTCTGTGTTCCATTGAATTCAAAGTGCATTGACAGTTTCCAGAATCTTCCATGAGAGGTCTTCATTTGACTATGCATTCATTAAACTTACTTGATTTTTGAAAACACAATTTCATGTTTTTACATGAAAAACATCATTTTATATTTTTCTTGTCTAAGCATATTTCAAACAGTTAACACAGAAACCACAATCCGGTTGCCTAAGTAAAACAACGTTTCTGTAATTAGGTGCAATCGCGTCCTCAGGGGCTAACAGCAGCGGATAATGTTGGAAATGCAGCCCACGGTTTCTGCTTGAGCAGAAGAAAATGTTACACTTGGACTGAAAGCATAAGTCATCTTACATATAGTGTAGTTGAGGCTGATAAATCTCTCACTTGAAAATGGAAAATGTATTGAGCACCCATTTTTGGAATAAGGACATGCCCACTGAGCTCTGCATAATAGCAGACTTAATAATAATAGTAAAACATAATAGTCAAACTTAAGTTTGACTTGGGGCAGTGCCACGAATCTTATGCTCAAAGCCTAGAAGCTGACTTCTGAGCAAGTAGTTTGTCCCTCACAGGGGCTGTCTCTGGGGAGGATGTCATTACACACTGCTTAAAGAATGATGTTTTCCAAAGAATAATGCTTCTGTTTGTCCTGCATGGTTGCTCTTACTGGGCTTAAACTTGCTTTATGTGACAGATTCTTTGTTTACTTAACCTCATTCAACATTCCTCTCTTCTTTCTCATTCAAGAAGATGAATTGTCTGAAAGGGATTTTTTTTTTTTTAAAGGAGTTGGAGCACTGCTCTTTGAGGTTACAAAGAAAACCTGACCTCAGCTCCCAAACATGAGCATGGTTAATAGCAAAGCCCAAGTGAGAGCCAAATGTAGCTTTCCTTTTAAATTAATAACAAATTAGGTTCAGGCTCGATAGGCATTAGTCATCATATCATTGTGTGATCCCCTTTAACCAGAACATGACCTCCTTTTTCGAAGTAATTAAAAATTATGTTAATATTGCATTTTTAAAATTAATGAATCAGGTACATGAGTTTCCCACTTCCAATGAATAGTGGAATTTTTTTTTTATTTTAAAAGAAATTTCTTGGATTTTAATCGACCAAGTTAAAGATCATGCTAAAAATACATCAGATCTTTTCATAATGAGACATGTTTTATATCAGGGATAGGGTATACTTGGGTTAAACTAAGGAACTCTTTGTATCTTTAATTAAACCAAGCAATGCTAGGTCTCCCTTGAAACTGAGCAGTCAATATGAACTCTGTCTCAGTGCAGCTCACAGTAAAAGGAATGCTTCAAGTTTGTGACTAATCTATGAGCTGTTGTTCAGGACTGGGCAGGACTTTGGGTCTCAGCCTCTAAGGAAATACGAGCATCATTAACACAGTTAGAGGCTGTGTGGTGAAAGCAGCGCGTAGTCTGGGTTTTTGGCTGATTAGCTTTTTAAGGCTCTGTACTGATGCTATGAAAACATTCTCTGGATATAATTCTTAAAATTGTTAAAGTCACAATGTCTAGTGTTGAACACGTTTAATCCCAATGCTTGGGAGGTAGGGACAGGTAGGTCTTTCTGAGTTCGAAGCCAACTATATAATGACTTCTCACATAGCCCTGGCTGTCTCATAGGAAAAATAGAAGTCAGAAAGGTGGGCTATCAAGACAGTCTGGTGTGTAAAGTGCTTGTGCACATATGGGCATGAATTTGAATCCCTAGTGCTCTTAAAAGCTAGGCACATCCCTCACACATGTAGCAGATATACAGCTTGGGTTTCATGTTGGTCCTTCAACAACTGGAGCAGGGGCTGACCCTGACTCTGTGGCCTGCCTGTGGATCCTGTTCCCCTAACTGGATCACCTTTTCTGACCTCAGTGGGAGAGGATGTGCAGGGACTTGATGTGCCAGGGTGAATTGGTACCCGAGGGGGTTCCCCCTTATCAGAGGAAAAGGGGATGGGCTACATGAAGGGGGATGAGAGGAGAGGAGGTTCTGCAATCATTATGTAAAGTGAATAGTGGAGAAAATAAACAGAAAAGATGCACAGAGGAGGTAGGGATGAGTGAATCCCTGAGTTTGCCAGCCAGACCTAGTCTAGACAAAAGGATGAGCTCTGTGTCCAATGAAGAGACCCTGTTTCAAAACCGAAGTGGAAGACAATATAACAAGACACCTGACGTCAACTGTTGGCCTCCAAACTCATATGTATGAGCACGTGTCACATACACCACACACAGGACACACAGAAAAATACACATGGCTTATAGAATCCATTCTAGAGCAGCTTAGTTATTAAAATGTATTACCTAGACTTATTGATTTTTTTCCACAAAGATTTACGTCATAGCTTTAAAGTGTTACATTTCAAGATTTCCACGGAGAATCTTTTTTTTTTATTAACTTGAATATTTCTTATGTACATTTAGTGTTATTCCCTTTCCGGTTTCGGGCAAACATCCCCTTCCCCCTCCCTTCCTTATGGGTGTGCCTCCCAACCCCTCCCCCCATTGCCGCCCTCCCCCAACAGTCTAGTTCACTGGGGTTCAGTCTTAGCAGGACCCAGGACTTCCCCTTCCACTGGTGCTCTTCCTAGGATATTCATTGCTACCTATGAGGTCAGAGTCCAGGGTCAGTCCATATATAGTCTTTAGGTAGTGGCTTAGTCCCTGGAAGCTCTGGTTGCTTGGCATTGTTGTACATATGGGGTCTCGAGCCCCTTCAAGCTCTTCAGTTCTTTCTCTGATTGCTTCAACGGGGGTCCTATTCTCAGTTCAGTGGTTTGCTGCTGGCATTCGCCTCTGTATTTGCTGTATTCTGGCTGTGTCTCTCAGGAGCGATCTACACTTCTGCACTTCTTTGCTTCATCCAACCACGGAGAATCTTTTTAACAGAGTACATTGCACACCAGATAATAAGACTTTTTCAAGAAAATTTTACATTATGAATTTATGGCTTTCTAAGAAAACTTTTTCAGTAGTAGGGCTTGAACCTCCGGCCTGGTGCATGGTAGACATGTGTTGCACCTCTGAGATAGATCCCTAGAGCTTTTATAGTTTTGACATGGGAGCTCATTAGGTGGTTGCCTTTGAACCCATCCTGCAACCCAGGGGGGCCTTGAACATGTGCAAGGCTTAGAGTCGAGAAATTCCTATTAGTTTGTAAACTACACAAAAAGGAATCTGAGATTTCTCCAAGTTTTAAAAACGTTCAAATGAATGAACATTGTATTTGTAACTTTAAAAGTAAATTCAAGGCCAGCAAGGTGACTTAGTGAGCAAAGGGTGCTTATTGCACAAGACTAGAGACTGAGTTTTGTACCTGGAACCTGCATACAATGGAAGGAGAAAACTGACTCCAAAATGTTCTCTACCACAAGTGTGCCACAGCATACATGTGTATGTGCGCGCGTCTGCGCGCGCGCACACACACACACACACACACACACACACACACACACTCATCATCATCGTTTTTTAAACTAAATCCACATATTTAGAATTATAAAACAAGATTAATATGGCTTCACAGACTTAAGGTGTGACTGGTGCAGAATGGGTAAGGGGAGAAGGATGGGAAAAAGATACACAGCCTCATAGAATTTACGTGACTTGCATTATGAGTGCTGAGCTAGTCCCCAAGGGTTGAAAATGTGTGGATGAGCTTTAAATCAAGAGTCTCTTGCTGGTAGCCACCACTGCTTTATTGTAGATGACAGCTCTTAAGCTTAGAGGATAGCGTTCTACAACACCAGATAACAGGTAAGATGTTACATTGGCCTTTAAAGCATTCCTTAAGAATTTGGACTTTACTCTGTAGCAAGAGCTTCTCACCTTCTTGATTTCTTGGCATAACTGAGATATGATACAGACCCATTTCTGAGAGAGTATAGGAGAATTTTTATGGTATGAAAATTATGTACGAATAATGATTTCATACACCCTCCTGTTTTGAAAACTTGAAGTGGCTGTGATGTAGCCTGACATCTTAGTCTGAATTTTGCTGAATTTAATATGACTCTATAGATTGAGCAAATTATAAACAGTATCTGTCCATTTGACTTACAGTCTGCCCACTGGGAAATCTGAGACCTAATGCCATGTACCATGAGGACTTTCTTGTTGCAACAGGACATGGCCAAAGCTAACATATATCAGAGAAAAGAGATGGAGCAAACTGAAGAAAGGGGCCACATTGCATTTTTAATAACTAACCTACATGTGGAGGTCATTTTTCTCAAAGCCATCATGATGGTGTGCAGTAACAATTTTGGAGTTTTGAATTCTTTAAAGAACTCAGAAATACTATAAGAATATGTTTCCATTTTAATCGCCGGTGTGGGGATCTGGGGCTGCTTCACAGCAGCTGACTACAATTTGTCACGTGCTTTAGCGTAGGCATGATTTTGTCAGTTGCAGATAGTTTCCCTGGTTTTGTGACTTTTGGCATTCTGGGGAGTTTTCAGGGGGGGTCTATCAGTACTAAGGCCCTGAGAGGGAGTGTGGGTTGTTTGTTGGTTGTTGGTTGGTATTGGTCACAGTTTGTGAAGCAGTCATGTGCAAAAAAGAAACAAGAAGAAATTAGGCTACTTTCTGCTGAGTTCCTTGGGGCAAGTTTGATCTTCACCATCAGGGTATCTAACAATAACATCGCCCTCTTTGTAGCCCATGGCATTATTCAGGGATCTCTTTCCTTTTCCCCCTATCCTTTTTCCTCTTTTATCTAGTGTTAGGGGATTGAAAGGGTGGAAAGGGGGTCGTGGTGGAGAAAGGTGGAAGAGAAAAGAACCCATGAAAAAGCCAAAGACTATCTATAATGGCAATTAAACATTTCAACAAGTTTTTTGGAGGGGGCATTCAACCACACCACTCCATATCCCATACTTACACTGTAGGGGGGTTGGGATATTGCTCTAACTGGAATCCACTGTAAGCAATGGGGAGACAGTAAAGAATTTTCTCTTTAAATGAAAAGACATGCATTATAGAAAGACAATTATGGCTTTCATGTAGACGGGTCCAGTGGGGAGGATTAGAAGCTATTTCCATAGTTTAGGTGGGAGATCATTAGCACCTTGACAGCTCACAGGGAAAGCATGTGACTGAAGGCATGTGTGCTTTGTGGGAATGTTGACCAGACAAAGGATGAGTCACAATCAGTCATGAGGTATGTATCTGAGACCTGTCTGTCATATAAGAACAAAACATCCTGTGAGTTTATGCCTTACCCACCTGACCATCCCTGAACCCTAGGAAATTGCTCAGATTGTCCTGCTATTTCTATTTTCAGGCCTCCTTTTCCAGGGATTAAATTTAGGTCAGCATGGCTAGAGTGTTGGGTGGTGAGGGACGGGAAAAGACCAAGCTAATTTTAAAAAGAAACAATACAAGGGCTGAGAGATGCCTCAGTGGTTAAGAACATTCACTTGGCGCTCTTGTAGAGAACCCAGATTCAGTTTTCAGAAGTCAGAAGAAGGTTCGCATCAATCTCAACACAAGTTCTGGGAGATCCAGCTTCCTCATCTGGCCTCTGTGAGTACCCAGCACACATACAGTGCACAAACATTCATACTCTCAAAATAAAAATACATTTTTTAAGAACAAAAGAATATAGGTAGCAAGACTGCCAGTCCTCAGAGTGCCTTCACAAGTTGGTGTGGGAGTGGGGATGGGGTTGTCTCTGTGATTGACATCCCAGTGCTTTCGATGGTAAGGCTCAAAAGGAAAGCACGAATGATTTGGTATGTGAATTTGAGGTTTTGGATTAAGGTAGTTTGGCTTGATACGTGAGCTTCTTAAAATATTGCTGCCAAGCCCAGTGAGTGGTAGTTTAGCTTCTAGGGATCATTCTCTGAATACGAGTTTAAAATGGTGTAGGCACCTTCATTTTCTTTTCAAGAAATAAGAATACTAGGCTGGAGGGACAGGGAACATTTGTATTGTCTCTGCCATCTTTCAGCCTCTGTCATTACCACTCTTGCCTCAGAGTTAGGAGCTTCCTTTTGCCTTCCTATTTAAACACCACACCAAATGCTCTAGTGAATATATCTCATGCCATTTACTGGGACTCTGAGGTTTTTTTTTTTTTTCCAAGACAGGGTTTTTCTGTGGAGCCCTGGCCGTCCTGGAATGTAGACCAGGCTGGCCTTAACTCAGAGGTGCATCAGCCTCTGCCTCCAGGGTGATGGGGTTAAAAGCGTGTGCCCCACTGTCCAGCTGAGAATTCTTAGAGAATTTTTTTTTAAATCAAAGTTGCAGTTTTAACTGAATGATTGATTTAAAATTGATTGCTATTTCTGAATACTGCCCTTGTGTGGCTCACTTAGGAAACTGCCGGTGTGTGTGTGTGTGTGTGTGTGTGTGTGTGTGTGTGTGTGTCTGCACATACAATGACCCACATATGTGGGTGGGAGGACAACTAGAAGGTATTGAATTTCCTCTTCCACCCTGTGGACCCCCCCAAACATCGGACTCAGGCTGAGATCTCTTTAGTGTTCAAAGAGACCATAATAGTAGTCATAATCATTCATCTGTCTTCCGTGAGAGACGGCAGAGAAGGGATGGTGGTTCTTACACAGTACCTGGCCAATATTACACTTTTTTTTTCTTTTTTTCGGAGCTGGGGACCTAACCCAGGGCCTTGCGCTTGCTAGGCAAGTGCTCTACCACTGAGCTAAATCCCCAACCCCAATATTACACTTCTTATTCAAACAATGCTTGATGACATGATGAATAAAGGGTCGACTGAGCGCATATGTCAAAGAGCATGGTCCTGGAGGATTTCAGCACCAATCTTCTGTAAACTAGTGTGTCTCACACCCAGATTCTTGTTGGGGCTGAATCCTCAGGGTCGTGGGGCTAGGGCAATGGTGCTTTGGGAAGATGATAAAGTTATGAGAGTGGGTCAGCCCTCTGTGGAGAAGGTAGCACTCTCATACCAGAGACTGCAGACAGGCCCCTTCTTTCTTCTACTATGAGAGCTCACAGTGGAAAGAACCACTTATGAACCACCACGCTGGTTCCAAAGCTGCCAGTTCCTTTATCTCAAGCTTTGCAGCTTCGAGAAATACATGGTTCTTGCTTAAGATTCATATTTTTGTTAGAATGGCTGAATCAACTAAAAGCTGAATTTCTTGTAATAACCGTTAATCAGCCACAGAGTGGCCCCAAGAAGTGTCCAACTAAATCCTGGAGCTGTTTCAACATGATCATCTCTGAGCCTCAGGACAAGCCCTGAAACTCCATCTACATGACATCGTGCACTTGAAAGACAGATGTTAACAAGGGCACGAGCAGAAGCTACAATGCTGTCACTTGTGGGCTGCTGCAGAGTGAACACGAATGCCCAGATGCCAAAGCACAATCTGAAATAACATACAATCCATGTGGCGTGCTGGAAACCACTGCCAATCCACCTACCCCTGCCAAGTGTCAGCAGCTGCCTTGGCAAGTGCCTCTGGGGTTCCAGACTTGTGCAATCCCCAAAACAGGGCCAGTCAGTGCCTCCGACTCCTGGAGAACACAGACAATGCACTGCCGGTGTGGAGAAGTGGGCAGCCATGTGGTAGGCAGGGTTGGCTGTTCAGCTGGCCTTGCAGCCACACCTTCTAGAGTTCACAAACTTCCTGGAAAGGCCTCTGGCAAGAAGGGTATGGCACATGAGTTACCGTGTGTTTTCTCTGCAGCTAAATGGCATTTCTGTGTTGCCCCTGGATTTAAGAGCCTATTTCTCTAATGAGAGGATCTTTATAAACTCACTCCTGAAAAGTCATTTCTTATTTTTAAAAATGAATTTAGATGCCAGAGGAAGTAAGGAATAAGGGAATATTTGATAATTCTGCAAAATAAGTTTGTTTTAAAAATTAGTTTATAAGGAGTCCATATGCTAGGCTTATTTTATAAAAATAGGCTAAAATTAAAAAAAGATTCTCTCAATGCAGACTTGTATCATGACTATTTAAGCACTCTGGTCAGCCATGGTAAGAGCACTACTTTCCTAAGAGCGAGTGGGGCTCAAGGACCACTCCCTACAGACCCTGTTACAGGCAGGAAGGCAGGCTCAGAGATGCACAGCCAGCAATGGCTGCAGGCCAGGGTATGAATTTCATAACTTCCAGCACTTGAGTTTTAATTATTTGGAATGCATAAAGTACCAAACAATAACCAGTTAAAATATTGAGCTATATATAGTTATATAGGAAATATGAAATCAATGCTACAACACTATAAATTTTTAACAGTGGAAAACCTTACCATTCAACTTTTTGGACAAAATAAATTTATATCTTTATTAAAGATACTCTAAGGGAATTTTCATGATTAGAAGTTAATGCTACTATGTGCCATAGTTTAGAACTCTGCAGTACTGCCTGTGGGAAGTATAAAATGAAATACTGTCAGCTTAAAATAGACTTCTGCTTTTTTTCCTAGTTCTAGTTTGCATTCAAACTAAGACTCACTTTGACCTCCATAAACCCAAGATGATGTCTGATTTGTCTTCATTTTTTTAATTTAATATACATTATTCTGTAGCTATTGCCCTTAAGTCAAAAAGGTATGTGTTTTTTTTCAAGTGGTTGACCTGAATGGAATTAGGTGAAAGTGCGATACTTTTAATTGGCCAATACTGTATGCATAAAATCCATCTACTTTTCCCCAGGAAGAGAAGATTTGACTGGGTTCTTAGCGGAGGGTTCAGAGATGCAACAGGCCAGCATTTTTCACACTCAGTACACCATGCAGATATCTGTTACTCACTCCCTTTTGTTAAACACAGCATTATACAGGAGGAAAAAGGTGGCCATGATTTTGTTTTGATTTGCTTATTTTTTTTCTTTTGCTTTATTTAATTTTTAGAGCCTTTCACTGAGTTTTTCCACTTCTTGCAGGTTCAGGTACTTTCCTGGTTCCTTCTTAAGTTTTACCTTTTTAACTGACCCATGGTAGTTGCACATTTGAATAGGGCATGGTGTGCTCTTGCTGTGCATGTGTACACTGTGTAATTATGATATCGAATCAATCACCATTTTTAGTATCTCAGACATTTATTATTCTTTGCGTTGGGAGCACCCTGTCTTCTCTCCTAGCATTTTAGAAATATTCAGTGAAATATTATTAACCAGAGCCACCCACTGCATGGCAGAAGACTGAAGCAAGCTCAGCCTATCCAAATGCAGCTCACTCATTAAATTCTCCCTTCCTCATCCACTTCCTTCCGTGGGTGAGCTTTTCCTCTTATCTGTGCCTGTCTTTGTGCACCTGTGCTGAGGTGCATACCCTCCAGGGTTACCGTTGCCGATGTAAAGAACAGGGTTTCATTCTTTTATGATTTTTCCCTTTAGTGAGCTAGAATTGTGCTGCAGAATGCTAGAACTGAAAGGTATCTCCAAACATTTTCCGCTTTATTTTTCTAATGTTTGTTGAGCTAACTCTAGGTTGAATCCTCAAAATAGTATAATAATAATAAATAATAATAATAAATAATAATAATAATAATAATTTAATGCTATTTTCATTAAATCAAAAGGTCTGATATTTTGCCCCCTAAATATCTGATGCCATGAAATACTAACATCTGCGCCCTCTAGCTCATCATGAAAAGAACAAAAACCTGAACTCTCTCTGTTTTTAACATGTGATCCATCCCTTAGAGAATCTCATTTTAATTCTTACCGAGGCTGTAAGCATGGGCTCGGGTGGCACAACAAGCAGATGAAGGTCAGCCACACACTTCCAGTGTGAGGGCTTTGGACAGGAAGACCACCCCCTCCCCCACTGCTGAGACATCAGAGAACCAGAGAGAAGGGATTTGAGCTGTGCGAGCAGGAAAATAAAAGCCATAGCCAAAAGCGGGAGGGTAAAAAGGTCACAGTGAGAGCTATTGGCGTGTTGCTCATTGGTAAACGGTCGGAGAGCAAAGAAAGCATTGCTGACTAGGAACATGGGCTGGGCTAAGTATTACTGGAAAGGGTAGTTTGCCAAGCGAGCATGACACCGTCCATGGCAGCAAGAAAGCAAACAGAAAAACGTGGTGTTGAAGAAGAATGTGAAGTCTAAGGGATGAATAGCATCAGAAGCCAGGTACCTGGGATGAGGGAGAGCATAGATATTAGACTGCACAGTTGCTCCGTGTCAGAGTAAGGCATGTGGTGCTTGTCCTCCTGACAGCTGGAAGCACCGGGCTTTCTGATGGTAAAGCAATGCCACTCGCTGGCTTGTTTTCTCTGTCTGCCCTATACATTAAACAAAAACATGGAGTTGTGGCAAATGGCAAGACACAGAGCATAAGGCACTGGTTTAAATCAGCACTCCTGTGGTCCTCAGAGCGGTTTGTAAATATTAAAATGGCAGTGCCCCTTGCATCCTTCCCAATCGTATCTTCATTCAGGCCCCAAGGATGAAAAGTGCTGCCCCGATTCTTTTTTTTATTTTATTTATTTATTTATTTATTTATTTATTTATTTATTTATTTTTTATTAACTTGAGTATTTCTTATATACATTTCAAGTGTTATTCCCTTTCCCGGTTTCCGGGCAAACATCCCCCTCCCCATCCCCTTCCTTATGGGTGTTCCCCTCCCAACCCTCCCCCCATTGCCGCCCTCCCCCCAAAAGTCTAGTTCACTGGGGGTTCAGTCTTAACAGGACCCAGGGCTTCCCCTTCCACTGGTGCTCTTACTAGGATATTCATTGCTACCTATGAGGTCAGAGTCCAGGGTCAGTCCATGTATAGTCTTTAGGTAGTGGCTTAGTCCCTGGAAGCTCTGGTTGCTTGGCATTGTTGTACATATGGGGTCTCGAGCCCCTTCAAGCTCTTCCAGTTCTTTCTCTGATTCCTTCAACAGGGGTCCTATTCTCAGTTCAGTGGTTGGCTGCTGGCATTCGCCTCTGTATTTGCTGTATTCTGGCTGTGTCTCTCAGGAGCGATCTACATCCGGCTCCTGTCGGTCTGCACTTCTTTGCTTCATCCATCTTGTCTAATTGGGTGGCTGTGTATGTATGGGCCACATGTGGGGCAGGCTCTGAATGGGTGTTCCTTCAGTCTCTGTTTTAATCTTTGCCTCTCCTTCCCTGCCAAGGGTATTCTTATTCCCCTTTTAAAGAAGGAGTGAAGCATTCACATTTTGATCATCCGTCTTGAGTTTCATTTGTTCTAGGCATCTAGGGTAATTCAAGCATTTGGGCTAATAGCCACTTATCAATGAGTGCATACCATGTATGTCTTTCTGTGATTGGGTTAGCTCACTCAGGATGATATTTTCCAGTTCCAACCATTTGCCTACGAATTTCATAAACTCGTTGTTTTTGATAGCTGAGTAATATTCCATTGTGTAGATGAACCACATTTTCTGTATCCATTCCTCTGTTGAAGGGCATCTGGGTTCTTTCCAGCTTCTGGCTATTATAAATAAGGCTGCAATGAACATAGTGGAGCACGTGTCTTTTTTATATGTTGGGGCATCTTTTGGGTATATGCCCAAGAGAGGTATAGCTGGATCCTCAGGCAGTTCAATGTCCAATTTTCTGAGGAACCTCCAGACTGATTTCCAGAATGGTTGTACCAGTCTGCAATCCCACCAACAATGGAGGAGTGTTCCTCTTTCTCCACATCCTTGCCAGCATCTGCTGTCACCTGAGTTTTTGATCTTAGCCATTCTCACTGGTGTGAGGTGAAATCTCAGGGTTGTTTTGATTTGCATTTCCCTTATGACTAAAGATGTTGACCATTTCTTTAGGTGTTTCTCAGCCATTCGGCATTCCTCAGCTGTGAATTCTTTGTTTAGCTCTGAACCCCATTTTTTAATAGGGTTATTTGTTTCCCTGCGGTCTAACTTCTTGAGTTCTTTGTATATTTTGGATATAAGGCCTCTATCTGTTGTAGGATTGGTAAAGATCTTTTCCCAATCTGTTGGTTGCCGTTTTGTCCTAACCACAGTGTCCTTTGCCTTACAGAAGCTTTGCAGTTTTATGAGATCCCATTTGTCGATTCTTGATCTTAGAGTGTAAGCCATTGGTTTTGTTCAGGAAATTTTTCCAGTGCCCATGTGTTCCAGATGCTTCCCTAGTTTTTCTTCTATTAGTTTGAGTGTGTCTGGTTTGATGTGGAGGTCCTTGATCCACTTGGACTTAAGCTTTGTACAGGGTGATAAGCATGGATCGATCTGCATTCTTCTACATGTTGACCTCCAGTTGAACCAGCACCATTTGCTGAAAATGCTATCTTTTTTCCATTGGATGGTTTTGGCTCCTTTGTCAAAAATCAAGTGACCATAGGTGTGTGGGTTCATTTCTGGGTCTTCAATTCTGTTCCATTGGTCTATCTGTCTGTCTCTGTACCAATACCATGCAGTTTTTTATCACTATTGCTCTGTAATACTGCTTGAGTTCAGGGATAGTGATTCCCCCTGAAGTCCTTTTATTGTTGAGGATAGCTTTAGCTATCCTGGGTTTTTTTGTTATTCAGATGAATTTGCAAATTGTTCTGTCTAACTCTTTGAAGAATTGGATTGGTATTTTGATGGGGATTGCATTGAATCTGTAGATTGCTTTTTTGGTAAAAATGGCCATTTTATTATATTAATCCTGCCAATCCATGAGCATGGAGATCTTTTCATCTTCTGAGAACTTTTTCCATTTCTTTCTTCAGAAGCTTTGAGTTCTTATTGTTCAAGTCTTTTCCTTTTTTGGGTTAAGTTACACCGAGGTACTTTATATTATTTTGGTCTATTATGAAGGGTGTCGTTTCCCTAATTTCTTTCTCGGCTTGTTTCTCTTTTGTATAGAGGAAGGCAACTGATTTATTTGAGTTAATTTTATACCCAGCCACTTTGCTGAAGTTGTTTATCAGCTTTAGTAGTTCTCTGGTGGAACTTTTGGGATCACTTAAATATACTATCATATCATCTGCAAATAGTGATATTTTGACTTCTTCTTTTCCAATCTGTATCCCCTTGACCTCCTTTTGTTGTCTGATTGCTCTGGCTAGAACTTCAAGAACTATATTGAATAAGTAGGGAGAGAGTGGGCAGCCTTGTCTAGTCCCTGATTTTAGTGGGATTGCTTCAAGTTTCTCTCCATTTAGTTTAATGTTAGCAACTGGTTTGCTGTATATGGCTTTTACTATGTTTAGGTATGGGCCTTGAATTCCTATTCTTTCCAGGACTTTTTATCATGAGCAGGTGTTGAATTTTGTCAAATGCTTTCTCAGCATCTAATGAAATGATCATGTGGTTTTGTTCTTTCAGTTTGTTTATATAATGGATCCGTTGATGGTTTTCCGTATATTAAACCATCCCTGCATGCCTGGGATGAAGCCTACTTCATGGTGGATGATTGTTTTGATGTGCTCTTGGATTCGGTTTGCCAGAATTTTATTGAGTATTTTTGCATCGATATTCATAAGGGAAATTGGTCTGAAGTTCTCTTTCTTTGTTGTGTCTTTGTGTGGTTTTAGGTATAAGAGTAATTGTGGGTTCGTAGAAGGAATTCGGTAGTGCTCCATCTGTTTCAATTTTGTGGAATAGTTTGGATAATATTGGTATGAGGTCTTCTATGAAGGTTTGATAGAATTCTGCACTAAACCCGTCTGGACCTGGGCTCTTTTTGGTTGGGAGACCTTTAATGACTTCTTCTATTTCCTTAGGAGTTATGGGGTTGTTTAACTGGTTTATCTGTTCCTGATTTAACTTCGGTACCTGGTATCTGTCTAGGAAATTGTCCATTTCCTGAAGATTTTCAAGTTTTGTTGAATATAGGTTTTTATAGTAAGATCTGATGATTTTTTGAATTTCCTCTGAATCTGTAGTTATGTCTCCCTTTTCATTTCTGATTTTGTTAATTTGGACGCACTCTCTGTGTCCTCTCGTTAGTCTGGCTAAGGGTTTATCTATCTTGTTGATTTTCTCAAAGAACCAACTTTTGGTTCTGTTGATTCTTTCTATGGTCCTTTTTGTTTGTACTTGGTTGATTTCAGCTCTGAGTTTGATTATTTCCTGCCTTCTACTCCTCCTGGGTGTATTTGCTTCTTTTTTGTTCTAGAGCTTTTAGGTGTGCTGTCAAGCTGCTGACATATGCTCTTTCCTGTTTCTTTCTGCAGGCACTCAGCTATGAGTTTTCCTCTTAGCACAGCTTTCATTGTGTCCCATAAGTTTGGGTATGTTGTACCTTCATTTTCATTAAATTCTAAAAGTTTTTAATTTCTCTCTTTATTTCTTCCTTGACCAGGTTATCATTGAGTAGAGCATTGTTCAATTTCCAAGTATATGTGGGCATTCTTCTTTTATTGTTATTGAAGACCAGTTTTAGGCCGTGGTGGTCCGATAGCACGCATGTGCTGCCCCGATTCTTAATCATTGCCTTTGTTTTTCTTTCTAGTTTTCTCATAATACAACACATACATAACATACTTTCAAAGTAGAATTTATTTATTAGACTTTTAAAACTGTTTATCAATGAAATCATACTAGATAGGTGGTGGTGACACACACCTTTAATCCAGTGCTCAGGAGGCAGAGAGAGAGGCAGAGGCAGAGAGGCAGAGAGGCAGAGGCAGAGAGGCAGAGAGGCAGAGAGGCAGAGGCAGAGAGGCAGAGGCAGAGAGGCAGAGAGGCAGAGAGGCAGAGAGGCAGAGGCAGAGGCAGAGAGGCATCTCTGAGTTTGAGGCTAGCCTACAAAGTGAGTTCTAGATTCAGCTACACAGAGGAATTTTGTCCTGAAAAAAATATTATATTAAATATATTTTTGAAGGTTTAATTTTATCATTTAACCTCATATTTTATTTGTGTTTTTGGGGTGGGGGAGGATGAGACAGGATTTCTCTGTTACCACCAGCTTCAACATCACATTTTAAAGATTTGTCTTTGCTAATTGTTGCCACAGTAATATTTATTGATTTGTGTTGCTATATAGTTCTCACTTGCTTGAGTACTATATACATTACATCTTGTCTGTTGTTGGATACTTGATTTCTTCACTGGTTCTTATCTATGTCCCCCCACCCCCAGACAGGGGCCTTAATGACAGTCTCTAGTCCCTCCATATAGGAGAGCAGCCAGGCCCCACCCTGGAAAAAAGTTCAAGATCAGGCAGCAAAATCCCTCTAACCCCAGGCCACTCTGGAAAGCTCTCCGTCCATCCCCTGACTCCACCACCCCCTATTCTCCCCACCCCATCTCCCCACCAAGAAACCCTATCTAAAGCCTGCCCCCTGCTCAGTTCTTGTGTCTTTCCCAGTATGTCTCATGTGTGTGGCTTGTGCCATCTGAGTTTGTGGTATACCTTGACGCCCGACTGCCAGGATGCCTTTCCCTTCAGAGCTGCTGCTACTCTTACATTATAGTAGTTACTGTTCTAACCTGCTTTATTACTTGCTGCTTGAACAACATTGCCACGCACTTTCACACTCTGTATCTTGTTCACAGGCGAACAGCCGTCTTTAGCTTACACTTGCCCTGTTCTGCTTGCTTTTTGTTAAAAAGTAGAGTTTATTTTAGGTTTACTGAAAACTCAGAGGAAGGTAATGAGATGTTCTGTCGCTCTCTGTGGCACACAGTGGAAACCTCTCCTCTCTCTCTCTCTCTCTCTCTCTCTCTCTCTCTCTCTCTCTCTCTCTCTCTCTCTCTCTCTTTCTGTTTCCGAGATAGGAGTTCTATGCGTAGCTCTGGCTGTCACTGTAGACCAGGCTTGTCTCAAACTCACAGAAAATATGTCTACCTTTACCTAGCTTTGTATCATTCGGAATTGTTTCTTTTTCTCTTTTTGCTTTTGCTTTTCTTCTTTCTGTTTTATTCCCCACCCACTCCAGGTGCTAGGACTTGAACCTAGGACTCGTACCCACTAAACACCCACTCTCCCACTAAGTTCCAGGTCCAACCTCTCTTACCCTGAAAAGATTTCTGGGTCTTTCTGTACTCATTCTCCTGTTAATCCCCACCAACCACTTTTCATGTCACTGTCTGCCGAGTTTTGCTTTTTCCAGAAGGTCATAGAACTGTACAATACAGTGAGTAACCTATAAGGTCAGCTTCTTTCACTTAAGTGCTTCAAGTTTCATCAAGTCTTTTATATCTTTTGGGGGTGGGGGCTGGGGTTAGATGGTCAGGTAGGTTTCAAGACAGGGTTTCTCTGTGTAGCCCTGGCTGTCCTGGAACTCTCTCTGTAAATTGGGCTGACCTTTGACTCAGCGATCTGCCTGCCTCTGCCTCCCAAGTGCTGGGATTAAAGGTGTGTGCACCCCACTGCCCGGCTTATGCCTTTTCTATACTGACAACATTTTTTAGAGTTAAATAATATTCCATTGTCTGAGTGTATATTATTAGTCTGTTTACTGAAGAACAGCTGGGTTATTTGGAGAGTTATGGCTGAAGGAATTATAAACATTTGTGTTCAGGTTTTCTGCCAAACATGTGTTCTTACCAAAGTGTCACACATACTCAATAATAAGGTGAGCATATTCTAGTTGTCTTAAGGTTTTTATTGTTGTGAAGAGACACCATGATCATGGCAACTCTTATGAGAGAGAACATTTAATTAAGGCTGGCTTAGAGTTCAGAGGTGTAGTCCATGACCACCGTGGCAGGAAGCATGGTGGCATGCAGGCAGACATGGCGCTGGAGAGGTAGCTACATCTTGACCTACATCTTGACCCACAGGTAGCAAGGAGAGGTTGTGTGTTACATTGAGAACAGCTTGAGCATATAAAGGGACCTCAAAGCCCACCCCCACAGTGACACACTTCCTCCAACAAAGCCACACCTAACCCAATAAGGCCACACCTCCTCACAGTGCCACTTTTAGAAGAGGGTCTGCTTCATACGTGAAGAGGAAATATCCAACCTGAAAAGTGGTAAACTGCATAGAAAGTTGAGACATGCCTGCCAGCAACTCAATTTTTATAAATTGAAAACCTAGTATCGTTAATATTAAAATTCTAATAAAAATGAGCTGGGTGGTGGTGGCTCCTCCCTTTAGTCTGCACACAGGAGGCAGAGGCAGGTGGATCTCTGTGAGTTTGAGACTGGACTGGTCTACAGAGCAAGTTCCAGGATGGCCAAACTACACAGAGAAACTGTCTGAAAATATAACCAAACAAAAGAAAAATCTAAGAAAAGAAATAAGTTAAAGGGCAATATGAGCACTATTGAAGGTGTGGGTAACTGCTGGATGTGTAAGTAAAAATATCTATTAAGTAACTGGAAATGTTTGTGCAGAATTTGGAAGGGGAAGAGAAGAGGACTCTGGGCATGTTGACACATAGTCTAAGCCGTGGTAGAAGAGCATTGATAAGGTGCAGGTTGCTTGAACATTTACTATTGCTGGAACTATTACAAGTAGGTTACATATATCAATTCAGTTAGTCTCTGCGACCCAATGGCAAGGCAGATGCTGTTTCATTTTATACATGAGAGAACAGAGAGAGCTACAGGAAGATTCACTTGCTTGCCAAGTTGACGTAGTTAGTGGTGCAGTTAGAAGAAATTAATCAGGTAAGGGTTGAGCTTTGGTGGGTAACAGTATTAATGGTAAGAGGAGGCAGAGAGCCTGGGATCAACAGTCAAGGAGCTGGGAAGAAAGACAGAAGAGAGTCATTGTTGTCAAATTTGGATTAGTTTAATAAGGAAAGTGCTACAGGTATGTGGTACTGCAGAAGTAGACTCCCCACGCTATCTGACTTAGAGTTTAGCTGTGAATAAAACCTCTTCCATCTAGGTTCACTGCTCCCAGAAAAGGAAGTAAAACCTTTAAAATGTTTCTAAAAACAAAGTACAAAAAATTAGTTATTGCTCTTTGGTCATTTCTAACAGCTCGAGTAAAAATGAATATTCCTCTCTAGATAATTGTATTACACGTAATATAGACTGTTGTCTTTATGCAGGTGAGGGCAGGCACAAGATAAGGCAAGGGCTGTGATTGGGCAGTGAAAAAGTAAGGCAGGCACAGAATTATGAAGGGAGGAGAAAGAGGAGAGAGAGGAGAGAGAAAAACCAAGATGGAAGAGGAGAAGGACAACCCAGATCTGTGTGACCTTAAAGGGCAACTGGTTGTTATGAATATTTCATAAGGGGTGGATTTCTAATAGGTTAATTTATCTTATCTAGGTGGGCGGTTTTTATTATCAAGTGGTTGCGAGTTTATTGTGCAAATGTTTTGTAGAATGAGAATTTAAGATATAAATCTGATTGCTAAATCACAAGCTTATTGAGTTTTGATTTTTAACGGGTTACTGGGAATTGTGACTGTAACCACGGGGGTGGATGCTGGGACTGTGATCAGAGCCTGCAGCAAGAGAGTTGCAAGAGGGCGGCTCTTGTCAGGCTCAGAGAGTAGCCGGTGGCCGTGTGAGATGGAGATTGGGAAATTAGTGATTGAGAAGCTTTGTTGATTGAGACAAAAATGTTTTTGATGCCATTTGGCCCACCAGAGCTGGTGCTAGTGTGGGATGGGTGGTAGAAAAACATGGGCCCCAACAGGGAAGACACCTGGGCAGAGTAAACAGAGCAGAAGCCTGCAGGCTCACAGGAGGAAGTCCTGGGAGACTCCTGGTTCTGCCCATGTCTCAAGCTTCAGCAACCCACACTGGTGACTGATAAAGATGAGTGGGAGAGTGTATCCAGGTAGTTATTCATCTGCACCTGGAACCTTCCCCATGGCTCTGTCTTCTGAATGCTGCCCTGTTCTTCTGTGGATAGGCTGTGTACTGTTTGTAACAAGGTTGACATTTCAAGATGTCTTCAGCTCTGACATAAGTGGTATGCCCAAACAGGCCTGACCTCTACGAAGGGGTCTGAGTTGTGAGCTGAAAAAAGCAAAGCAAAACAAAACAATAACAACAACAACAACAACAACAAAACAACAACAACAACAAAAAAAACAAACCAGGCATGGTTCTGACTGCAAAAACAGAAGAGAAACTCTAAGTCTGTCTTTTGTCTTTTGTCCACTAATTATTCCCACAGACATTTACTAACTATCTACAATATTCTAGCTGCTATTATAATTGATGTTGACTTAACAAATTAAGTCAAGCCCGATCTTTGTCCTTATGGAGTTATAATCTAGTTGGGGAGATAAACAGAAAATAGCAAACATCAAATTAACTACTACAAACCTAGCTACAGGTCTATCACCTGTAATAAGGAAACCAAGATGGAGATGGGAAAAAAAATGACACGAATGTGAGAGACTTAGAAAAGGCCATGGAAAGTGCTGCTGGAACTCTGTTCTTACAGATGCCGTGGAGTCACAAGTGTGGACCATATCTCTCCTTTCCCTTGTAGTTAGCTGAAGCCTGTGATTGTTTCTGTCCAGCTGTTGCTGCCTGAGCAGAGCACTTCCCTAATAGAAATATTATAATATTCGGCATGCTTTTGGCAGCCAATGACGGGCAGCATAGACATTGATCAGAGAGGTTAGAGAGTTGACAATCATGTTATGGGGTGATTAGTAAAACTAACTTTCATTATGAAATGGAGCAAAATATTATGTAACTAAGAAAAAGGTGATTCTGGGTGGTGGAGGGGAATAGAGCATTCCTGGTGTGTATTTGTTGCTATGGACTAGGATTTGACAAGTTAACAAAGAAGCTCACAGAGAATTGGCTACTTTGTAAACAAGAAAGGAACAGAGCTATTTCAGAAATTGGAGCTTTGCAAAATTACAAATTTTTATAGACTTTATAGACTCCCAAACAGAAAGACGGACATTAATAAATCACTGAAAGACAAATCCCATTAAAGTAACTGAGGATACGGTGAAATGTAAATTGTGCCTCTAGACCTGCTGGAAATGTTGCTCAATAAACAAGGCACTTCAGGACTGACAGTAGTGAAGTATCCTACTAGAACAACAGTCAGGGCAAAGATAAAATTAGGTGTGGTTTTTCCAAGTGAGAATCCTAGATCATGTAGGCTCAAGTTTTACCTGTAATGGCAGTGGCGGTGAATGGGGGTGATATGGGTCCAAAATCAAATCTAATGAATCTGTGAAACAACTTTCCAAAACCAAAGGCAAACCTTAGCAAGCATCCTTGACTAGAATCAGGATACTTATTAAATTTTAGGAGGGATTTAAAGTTACAAAGTCACAAACTCAACTTGGCAAATGTTCTTTTAGCATTACAAAATAAAATACAGACCAAGAAAATTGCTTAGCAGCTCTAAGTGCCTATGCCTTATTATGTAAGACCCTCAGGAAACTGGAAGACACAGAGTCAAGGAACGTTTGTACTCTCAAGAATCAGCTCAGAATGCTCAGGACAGTCCATATTTATACAGGCTTCCTTTTCCTCCTTTTAGGATGGGGTACTTCCTGTGGATGTCATGACTGTCTTTACTGTATACTTTTTGCAGTGAACAGATCTACAATTACCAGTTTATAGTGAAAGATCTCTGTAGGGAGACCCTCCCTCAAGTATTGAGAAGTCTCGGACCCCAGACACACGAGAGACCGATCTTGAATGTAATATGCAAAAGGTGAGGTTTATTACAGAGATCTCTGGATCAACACGTATCTCACGCAGGAGACAGTGGTGTCCCCGAGTGGCTGGGAGAAGGGCCTTTTAGAGGAAGAGGCTGTGAGCCCCAGGAGATGGGGGGGGGATGTCAAAGGGAAATGTCAAAGGGAAATGTCAAAGATACCACAAGTTACAGAATTGTCCGGTTGTTTTATGGCTCCAGGAGATAAGGGGGTGCCAAAAGGTTTTATAGCCCCCTGGTTCCTGGAACAGAGCTACTAAATGGGAGAAGGATCGGGTCCTCAGGTCCTCATTGTTAACTCTCATCCTGTTAAGGTAAATGTTTGTCAGAGTTGATGAAGCATCTGCATCTGCATCTGCCAGAATGCTCTCTGCAGGACGCAATGGCTGGAGGGCAAAATGGGGCTTAAACAAACATCACAGGGGCAGAACAGAATCCATTACTCATTTACTCACGATAAGCAAAGCGTCAATGAGTCTGTACCAGTTCTCCAGTATTTTTAACAATCTATCTTCCTGAGTCAGATTCTGTCACTGAGTTTTGAGCTAATTTATTTTTAGCTAATTTAAAACCCCCTCTCTCAATAGGTCTGTCAACCAAATGGAGCCCCGAGAGAGTTTTAAACTAGCTCAAAACTCAGCAACAGGATCTGACTCAGGAAGACAGATGGTTAAAAATGCAGGAGGACTGGTTACAGACTCACTGATTCTCCGCATGTCACCAGACGTGAGTAAATGAGTAACGGGTTCTGTTCTGCCCCTGTGATATTTGTTCAAGCCCCCATTGTGCCCTACAGATAATGTTCCAGCCATTGTGTCCTGCAGATTGTATTCCAAGAAATCGGGCCAAAGCTTAACCAGATGTGTTTCAGATGCAGATGCCTCGTCAGTTCTGACAAACATTTACCCTAAAGGACAGGAATCAAAATCTGTTCTCAGAAGAATGAGGGCTTGACCTTTCCCCTGATTTAAACCCTAGAGTCTTAAGAACAATCCTGTGACTTTGAGAGTTTCTCCTTGTGACATTTTTGGTATTTCCTTTTGACATCCCCTCATCTCCTGGGGCTTGTGACTTCTTCCTTTAAAAGGCCCTTTTCCCAGCCACTCAGGGTTGACACCTCTGTCTCCTGCGTGGGATATGTATTGGCCCGCGGAGATCTCTGTAATAAACCTCGCCTTTGCGTATTGCATCAAGATGGTCTCTCATGTGTCTGGGGTCCGAGACTTCATGAGATTTGAGTAAGGGTCTCCCTTCGGGGATCTTTCAGCCCCATGAAGATGTGACATGATATTGGAGTGACCACACACATGAAGATTCTGAGCTGTGAGCACCACACTGTGATCAGTTCGAATCTTGTTGTCTAGGGGAGGAAATGGGTGAAACAGAAACTGGGACGTGTAACAAGCATCCGAGATAATTTTTCTTCCTCAGGATTGCCTGTCCTTGTGCTCCTGTGGTACATTGGACCACAGGCTATGCTGGGAGACCATCCAGAACTCTTTCTATGATGGTGATCATGGAGGTAATTGTCACAGATAATTGTCAAGATGGCTGGGTTAAGAGGTGCCTTAGTATGGGGTAATTTGGGGCACATCTGTGAGACTGTTTCTGGTGAAGATAGGCAAGTAAGTAAGTGAACTGAATGGGAAAATATTCCCCAAGCATAAGCAGCCCCATCCAATAAGATGAAATGAAAAAGTGCAAGAAGAGGAAACTTAGCAAGTTTGCACCCTCAGCACCCTTTGGGTGGTGCATTATTGCTGCTGCTACAGCCTGTATATGGTAAAAGTTCCAATCCTACTTTCAGGTTTGAAACCCACCAATCCCTGAGCACAAAACATCACCAATCCTTGGGCACGCAAACCCCTCAATACTTGAGCACGAAACTCCACCAATTCCTAAGCACAAAACTCCATGAATTCCTGAACTCAAAATCCCTGGGTTTGGCTTGAAATCTCACCAATGGGAATCTCCACCCTGAAAAACTCCTCCCACAAGAAACCCTAAATAAAACCTGCCTCCCCTTCAGTTCTCTGCTGTTCCTTTCCTGAGCATAGATGGCCATGGTCCTGGGTTTTCCCCTCCTGATCTCTTGGGTGAGGTTTGTTGTGAGGTGTGATTTTGTGGTATTGCTTGGCTTCTGCCTGCTGGGATGGATACCTTTCCTTCAGAGCTATAGCACTCGCACTGGGGAAACATTTCCCCCCAGAGCTGCAACACTCACAGACTGTGGACACGCCAGATCCTACACTCTTCACTTTTGGACAGTCTTGCACCAACATCTCTTTGTAGGTGGTGGGAGCTTCTAGGCCTTTGGCCTCAGGCTAGGCTACATTATTGGTCTTTTAGACTTCTCTGTCTGAGTAGCTCCTGGTTTCTCCACCTCTCCACTCTGCAGATGGGCACTGTGGCACCAATCAGTCTCTGATTCTGTAAACCAACCTATTAAGCACACATATACACACACATAATTGAATTGGTTGGGATGGGTATATCGTCTAACTTCAGAAGCCCTTTCTAATTACATAGAGTTGCTCTGGTTAGAACTAGGGTGGCAAAAACTTATGACTAAATAGACCTTACTTAAGAGACTAGAAAACTGTACTTTTGTTAGGTTTAGTTATGGAAAACTTGAATAAAGTCACCTGCCCAAAAGTTTCAAACACAGTGAGGTTCTTTCTTGATGGAACATGAAAATCATGGATGAGGAAGAAAACAGGAGAGGGATGAAGGTGAAGGGTCATCTAGCAATGAAAAGAAAATTAGCCAAGATACATGGGAAGGAAAATGTTTTGGAAGATACAAGACAATGAAAATCCTGATCTGGGGTTGTCTTCTAACCATACATGGAAAGAGCGGCTTTCACCATTGAGCTTTTGTGCTAGGCACTAGGTAGTCACTGGTGTGTGTAGCTAGGAAGGCAAGTTGGACTAAGAAAGGGATAAATGTTTCTTGACCCATCTCAAATATTTTCTTTGTAGTATAAGCTATTTATATTTATCACATGAAACAAAGCCAGCCTAATGGATGAGAAGATAATTTACTGTGAACTATCTGCCACTCCAGCAGTGTCTGCTGCTTCCCCCTCGGGGCATCCAGGCTATACTGGAGGAAATGATGCTTAGCCGGGGTGGGTGCAATATAGGATCTCAGTCAGCAGTGAGTATGTAAGAAACAGCCTTTTAGGAAAACAGTTTCAGGGAGACAGCTCGTTTAATTTGGGGTAACAAAGGCTATTTAAATCTTTGAGGAGTGGGGTAGAGGCTTTCTGGGTGAGTGTACATCATTGGCTAGGGTCAGGGTGCCGGAAATGCCTTATTTGCAAGAAGAGGATTTCTAGGTGCTTGCTGGACATGGCCTTATAAGGAAAGAGGACATTTAACCTGGTCACCAGGCTATGTGGCCACTTCAAGGGTGGCAGAGGTGTAGGGTGGAAGGCTGGGGTGGGGGTGGGGATGGGGCACAGTCCTTCTCCTGCTGGTCTCAAATGAGATTTTTGAGGTTAGACATGCCTTGACCTCTTTTGATCTGGGCTGGTTCCTCCAGTTGCATGGCTTCCCGGCTCCACAAACTATCCATTGAAGCTCTGTGTAGATGTCCTCCTTGTGTTGGGCTAAGGACCATATGAATTATTTCGAGTAGTACATGGTCATCAAGTGCCTGTGCATGTTCCTTGGACTAACACTGTGAACACAGGTAGATCCATAAATAACACACAATGAAGTTAACTGTTGTATATTCTCAGGGATAAGGAGGGTAAGTTGTAACCTGTCGAAGTGATCACTCTTTCTGTCATGTACACACACCAAATGCAGTTTTCCTCATCAGCTGCTCAGTTTACAGAATGCCTGAGTTCATCCTAGGGCTCTTTCTGGTGTTCTTTCATTTGGGAGCTGTGAAATAGTAGAGTTCAGGGTCACAGCCTTGCTTAGAGTTTGTCTCAGAAGAACTTCCAGGAGAAGGATGAAAACAGGAGGCACGGTAGATGTAGCTTCAGCCTAAAAACTGGTTTCACTGGCGTTCTGGTTTGGTTTTTGCTGCCGTTGTTTGTTTTGTTTTGGAACTGGGTTGGTCTCACTGTATGGTTTTGGCTGCCCTGGAACTCCAGATATAGACCAGACTAGCTTTGAACTCACAGAAATCCACCTGCCTCTGCTTCCCCTCACAGAGATCCACCTGTCTCTGCTTCCCCAGTGCTAAACTAGGATTAAAGGCATGTGCCACCTTGGCATCACTCTCAGTTTTACTGTGGTTTAGCTTATGAAAGAATAACGAAGTGTTGGGCTGGAGAGATGGCTCAGCCGTTAAAGGCTAGGCTCACAACCAAAATACGAAGTGTTTCTGTTTCCTGTAAATGTTGTGGTTTTTGTAATTGGGGGTTGGCTTAGGAATTAGGGCTGCTGCAATAAGGGTAATTCAGAAGGTTTTTGAGCTTGGTCGACTGTCTACTTGTATGAGGTCACTTTGGGTTGGAGGAAAGCAAAGCATTAGATCAAGAGTTTTCTTGGAAGCATTCAAGAACTGAGGGAGTGAGCAATGTGACTGGGACCTCAGCCTTCTGCTCTGTCCTTTGCAGCTTAGATCCTAGAAGGTTGGCTAGGGGCTGAGAGGAAATGAAAAAGAGGACAGGCATAAAGACACAATGAAGCTGGGATCAGGTAGGTCTCCCCTTAGCTTGTATATTCGGTACAGCACGGAGAAGGGAGGTTAGAATGGGAAGCCATCTCGGTAGGCCAGAAGTCACAGCCTATAAATTCCAGAAGGCTACAATTGCTAGTTTTGCATTCACTGATCAACTGTTTATAAACACTCATACTCGAACTCTCAAGGACAGCTTTGCTTTTGACCCTGACCTGGTTCCTGTGAAGTTACGTGGACCAATTGGTCTCTCAGTCTGCCCAAATCGAGATACACAAGCACTCAGATCTTCTCTCACTTAGGACTTTTTCTGTTCCCTACAGCCTTGGGGTGTGGCATGGGTCTTGGGAGGTCAAAGATCGTAGGGACTTTTTTTGCGGTGGTGTGATTAAAAAAAAAAAGAAAGCGAAACCTGAAAGGGCTAAGAAGCTTTCTTCCCTTTTTAAAAGTTGCTTCAAAGCAGGGGAGATAAGTTCCATACATCATTCATTCAACCTTCCTGAGAAGCAGAGCAGAGCCCGCAGGGTGCCTAGGGTGAGAAGAACTCATGGAGAAGTTCAAGGCCCTGCTGGACCTGCAGATCAAGCACCGCAGCGCCCTGGGCTATGGCCTGGTGACCCTGCTGACGGCTGGTGGGGAGAAGATCTTCTCCACAGTGGTGTTCCAGGGTCCCTGCACTGCCACCTGGAACCTGACCTACGGCCTGGTGTTCCTGCTGGTGCCTGCTTTAGCGCTTTTCCTCCTGGGCTATGCGCTGAGGGCACGCACATGGCGTCTGCTCACCGGCTGCTGCTCCCGGAGTGCAAGCACGGGATCCAGTTCGGAGTTGCGCAGCGCACTCGTATGCGCGCAGCTCAGCGCGGTCGCAGCGCTCGCTCCCCTCACCTAGGTGGCCGTGGCGCTACTTGGGGGCTCCTTCTATCAATGTGCTGTCAGCGGGAGCACACGCTTGGCGTCATATTTGTGCAAGGACCGCAACCACAGCTGCATTGCCAAGCTACCTCAGGTTCCCTGCAACAAGCAGGAGGCGGAGATGCAGGAGATCCTGAGTCAGCTCAAGGCCCAGTCTCAGGTCAAGCTCTGAGGGAGATAGGGCGGCTCAGAGGGGCAACAAAGAAGTCAGTGATTTTTCTCTAGACCAGGGACTGAGTATTTAAATAGGGCAAGGGAGAAGTACTTGTCCCCTCTGTAGGAGCCAGAAGTACCTTTTATATTATTCTTCTCTTCCACTGTGTAGCAAAGCCACAGGCCAGGTGCATTTGTACATCCTGGGAAAACGAGAAGGATTATTACATTAGAATCGTCTTTCCAGTCCCAAATCCACCACCCACACCATCTATGGGTTTAGGAAGCCGGGAGGTGGGGTGGGGTCGGCTCTTTATAATGAGTGACCCTTTCTCTGGATCAGCAGAAACCCCATGTTTTCAGTTACAGGGGAGTGATACGTGAACTCCTTTCTGCATACTTGGGACTATTGTTGGCTTTCTAAGACAGCATTAGGATTGTTGTACAGCATTAGGGTTGTTGATTGCTACTAACAGTTCTTATTCTAAAGGGCTTGAGAGAAGATTGGTTCACTATCTAAGCTTGTAAATGATTTAGTAAATACTCTGTCTCAGACTTTTATATGTCTCTAATGTCAGAAGTTACTAAGTTGCCATCATGTTTTGTTTCCTGTAGGTGCTCGGTTGGTTTCTGATAGCTGCCGTCATCTTCTTACTTCTGGTTTTTAAGTGTGTGTCCCGATGCTTCTCTCCGGTTAGTTATCTGCAGTTAAAATTCTGGGAAATCTACTTGGAAAAGGAGAAGCAGATCCTTCAAAGTCAAGCTGCAGAACACGCGACCCAGTTGGCAAAAGAGAATATTAGAAGTTTCTTTGAGTGCTCAAAGCCGAAGGAATGCAACACCCCAAGCAGAAAAGACTGGCAGCAAATCTCAGCATTGTATACATTCAATTCCAAGAACCAGTTCTACAGCATGCTGCACAAGTATGTTAGCAGAAAAGAGGTGAGCAACAGTCTCCACTCTGTGGAAGGAGATGTTGTGGTCCCTGTCCTTGGCTTTGTAGATGATGCTGCCATGGCCAACACTCACGGAGTGTGATCTTGCACAAGAACAGAAAAAGTTTTTGAATTGTTGCTTTTATATAAAAAAATAAACATAGTTATCCTTTATGGCTGTTTCTCTCTCCCAACTTGTGAGACTTTTAGTTCTGAAACTGTAACATACATTTAACCTTTTATTATGTTGTTTTTTCTATTAATTTATTTATTCACTTTACATCCCAATTGAAGCCCCCTTTCCTCCCAGTCCTCCCCATCATAAGCCCCTTCCCCGTCCTCCTATCTCCTTCTCCTCTGAGAAGGGCGAGCCCTCCCACCACCACCACCCCCATACCAACCTACCCTGACATATGAAGTCACTTCAGGACTAGACACATCTTCTTCCATTGAGGGCAGACAAGGCAGCCCAGCTAGGGGAACAGGATACACAGTCAGGGAACAGAATCGGGGACAGCCTCCACTTCAATTGTTGGAGGGCCGTCATCAATTCCAAGCTGTACCTTGCTACATATGGTGAGGGTTGGGGGGAAGCAGGCCCTAGATCCATCCCATATATGCTCTTTGGTTAGTGGTTCAGGCTCTGGGTCCTCTCCAATAGTTGGCTCTGTTGGTTTTCCTGTGGAGTACCTATCCCCCTTGGCTTCCTCAATCCTCCCCCCAACTCTTCCACAAGACTCCTGGAGCGCTGTCTAATGTTTGGCTATGGGTCTCTGCATCTGTTTCCACTGGCTGCTGGGTAGGGTATCGCAGACAACAGTTATGCTAGACTCCTGTGTGTACGCATAACAGAATATTATTCACTGAAAGTGTCAAGGATTGGTGGTGTCGATGGGAAGGGTCTCCAGTCGGGCCAGTCATTGGCCATTCCCTCAGTCTATTCCATCTTTATGCTTTTTTCATGGGTGCGTTGGTATTCATATCCCTCCACTGGGAGGCCTGTGTGGCTACAAAATGTGGCTACTTAGGCTCTATCTCCCCCACTGCTAGGAGTCTCAGCTAGAGTCACAGATTTCCTGAGTCTCTCCCACCTCAGTCAGGTCTCTGGCACATCTGATGACTGACATATTTCCCCTTCTGATGAGATTGAATCATCTTCCTTGTTATTTAACTTACTTTGGGCCTATGGTTGTAGCATGGATATCCTGTACTTTATGGCTAATGTCCACTTAAAAATGAATACATACCATACATGTCCATTTGGGTCTGGATTACCTCACTCAGGATGGTATTTTTCTAGTTCCATCCACTTAGTTGCAAATTTCATGATGCCCTTGTTTTTTTTTTTTTGTTTTTTTTTATTAACTTGAGTATTTCTTATATACATTTCGAGTGTTATTCCCTTTCCCGGTTTCGGGCAAACATCCCTAATCCCTCCCCTCCCCTTTTTTTAATGGGTGTTCCCCTCCCCATCCTCCCCCCCATTGCCACCCTCCCCTCAACAATCTAGTTCACTGAGGGTTCAGTCTTAGCAGGACCCAGGGCTTCCCCTTCCACTGGTGCTCTTACTAGGATATTCATTGCTACCTATGAGGTCAGAGTCCAGGGTCAGTCCATGTATAGTCTTTAGGTAGTGGCTTAGTCCCTGGAAGCTCTGGTTGCTTGGCATTGTTGTACATATGGGGTCTCGAGCCCCTTCAAGCTCTTCCAGTTCTTTCTCTGATTCCTTCAACAGGGTCCTATTCTCAGTTCAGTGGTTTTTGCTGGCATTCACCTCTGTATTTGCTGAACTCTGGCTGTGTCTCTCAGGAGCGATCTATATCCGGTTCCTGTCGGCCTGCACTTCTTTGCTTCATCCATCTTGTCTAATTGGGTGGCTGTATATGTATGGGCCACATGTGGGGCAGGCTCTGAATGGGTATTCCTTCTGTGCCTGTTTTAATCTTTGCCTCTCTCTTCCCTGCCAAGGGTATTCTTGTTCCCCTTTTAAAGAAGGAGTGAAGCATTCACATTTTGATCATCCGTCTTGAGTTTCATGTGTTCTACGCATCTAGGGTAATTCAAGCATTTGAGCTAATAGCCACTTATCAATGAGTGCATACCATGTGTGTTTTTCTGTGATTGGGTTACCTCACTCAGGATGATATTTTCCAATTCCAACCATTTGCCTACGAATTTCGTGAAGTCATTGTTTTTGATAGCTGAGTAATATTCCATTGTGTAGATGTACCACATTTTCTGTATCCATTCCTCTGTTGAAGGGCATCTGGGTTCTTTCCAGCTTCTGGCTATTATAAATAAGGCTGCGATGAACATAGTGGAGCATGTGTCCTTGTTATATATTAGAGCATCATTTGGGTGTATGCTCAGGAGTGGTATAGCTGGGTCGTCAGGTACTACTATGTCCCATTTTCTGAGGAACCTCCAGACTGATTTCCAGAATGGTTGTACCAGTCTGCAATCCCACCAACAATGGAGGAGTGTTCCTCTTTCTCTGCATCCTCGCCAGCATTTGCTGTCACCTGAGTTTTTGATCTTAGCCATTCTCACTGGTGTGAGGTGAAATCTCAGGGTTGTTTTGATTTGCATTTCCCTGATGACTAAAGATGTTGAACATTTCTTTAGGTGTTTCTCAGCCATTCGGCATTCCTCAACTGTGAATTCTTTGTTTAGCTCTGAACCCCATTTTTTAATAAGGTTATTTGTCTCCCTGCGGTCTAACTTCTTGAGTTCTTTATATATTTTGGATATAAGGCCTTTATCTGTTGTAGGATTGGTAAAGATCTTTTCCCAATCTGTTGGTTGCCGTTTTGTCCTTTGTCTTACAGAAGCTTTGCAGTTTTACGAGATCCCATTTGTCGATTCTTGATCTTAGAGCATAAGCCATTGGTGTTTTGTTCAGGAAATTTTTTTCCAGTGCCCATGTGTTCCAGATGCTTCCCTAGTTTTTCTTCTATTAGTTTGAGTGTATCTGGTTTGATGTGGAGGTCCTTGATCCACTTGGACTTAAGCTTTGTACAGGGTGATAAGCATGGATCGATCTGCATTCTTCTACATGTTGACCTCCAGTTGAACCAGCACCATTTGCTGAAAATGCTATCTTTTTTCCATTGGATGGTTTTGGCTCCTTTGTCAAAAAAATCAAGTGACCATAGGTGTGTGGGTTCATTTCTGGGTCTTCAATTCTGTTCCATTGGTCTATCTGTCTGTCTCTGTACCAATACCATGCAGTTTTATCACTATTGCTCTGTAATACTGCTTGAGTTCAGGGATAGTGATTCCCCTGAAGTCCTCTTATTGTTGAGGATAGTTTTAGCTATCCTGGGTTTTTTGTTATTCCAGATGATTTGCAAATTGTTCTGTCTAACTCTTTGAAGAATTGGATTGGTATTTTGATGGGGATTGCATTGAATCTGTAGATCGCTTTTGGTAAAATGGCCATTTTTACTATATTAATCCTGCCAATCCATGAGCATGGGAGATATTTCCATCTTCTGAGGTCTTCTTCAATTTCTTCCTTCAGAGTCTTGAAGTTCTTATTGTACAGATCTTTTACTTGCTTAGTTAAAGTCACACCGAGGTACTTTATATTATTTGGGTCTATTATGAAGGGTGTCGTTTCCCTAATTTCTTTCTCAGCTTGTTTCTCTTTTGTGTAGAGGAAGGCTACTGATTTATTTGAGTTAATTTATACCCAGCCACTTTGCTGAAGGTGTTTATCAGCTTTAGTAGTTCTCTGATGGAACTTTTGGGATCACTTAAATGTATTATCATATCATCTGCAAATAGTGATATTTTGACTTCTTCTTTTCCGATCTGTATCCCCTTGACCTCCTTTTGTTGTCTGATTGCTCTGGCTAGAACTTCAAGAAGTATATTGAATAAGTAGGGAGAGAGTGGGCAGCCTTGTCTAGTCCCTGATTTTAGTGGGATTGCTTCAAGTTTCTCTCCATTTAGTTTAATGTTAGCAACTGGTTTGCTGTATATGGCTTTTACTATGTTTAGGTATGGGCCTTGAATTCCTATTCTTTCCAGGACTTTTATCATGAACGGGTGTTGAATTTTGTCAAATGCTTTCTCAGCATCTAATGAAATGATCATGTGGTTTTGTTCTTTCAGTTTGTGTATATAATGGATCACGTTGATGGTTTTCCGTATATTAAACCATCCCTGCATGCCTGGGATGAAGCCTACTTGATCATGGTGGATGATTGTTTTGATGTGCTCTTGATGCCCTTGTTTTTAATTGCTGATCAGAATTCCATTATGTAAACAAACTCCATTTTCTTTACCCATTTTTCAGATGAGGGACATCTGGGTTGTTTTTCAGTTTCTGGCTATGAAAACTAACATGGCTATGAACACAGTGAAGGAAGTGTTCTTGTGGTATGGTGGGACATCTTTGGGTATATATCTAGGAGTGGTGTCATTGCTGGGTCTTGAGGTAGAATTATTCTCGGTTCTTTGAGAAACCACCAAATTGATTTTCCAAGTGGTTGTAGAAGTTTGCACTCCCTTCAGCAGTGGAAGAGAGTTTCCTTTGTTCCACATTCTGGCCAGCGTGTTCTGTTGCTTGAGCTTGAGTGTTTTGACATTTGATCTGATGGGTGTGATCTCCGAGTTGTTTTGATGTGGAGGGGCAGATTGTGCAACACCATAGTCTAGTTCCTTTTCCTTTGTCCTGGGACCCCCGCCCCTGCTCCAACTACCATGACCATGGGCCTAGGAGTTTCAAATGTTCACCTAAAAAACATTTCTCTCCCTAACCTTAACTTTATTTTCTGCCTTCAATATGTATATGTGTTTCAGCATCTTGCCAAATCCAGGTGTTTACTCAAAATCAGTATCTAGAACAGTTCCAGAGAAGCTACCCATAGATGCTCCTGTTACCCTCACAGAAGCTTCCACTGAGTCTGTACTTTCCTAGCAGCAGATGGCTCCACAGATCCTGGACAGCAATCAAACAGCCAACTCTCCAAGGACTTGACCAGCATCCCAATTTTGTTAGGTTTCTCTAAAACAAAACTGTACTACAATGTCAGTAAGAAGTAGTCATGGACAATTATGATAAACCCCCCTATTCATTTGTAATTAATAAAAGGCTGGGATGTTTGATTTCAGACATAGGACGAGAGACTGAGGTGGATATTTCTAATTTCACAGCAACCTTGGCCTCCAGGTTCTCCCAGCATCCCTCAGTTTCTACCTGGCATATCTCCAACTCTGAACTTTCCAGCCCAGGGCTCCTTAGATAATATAGACATTTTGCGCGCTCTCTCTCTCTCTCTCTCTCTCTCTCTCTCTCTCTCTCTCTCTCTCTCTCTCTCTCCACCCTTTCTCTCTATTTCCTTCCCCTCCCCTTTTCTCTAACCAAGACAACTCGCCTGGCCTCCTTTGGGGCCAATGAACTTGCCCACTAGAGAGCAGCTTCCCAATAAATCTGCCTTTAATATAATCTAATCTGCCTTGAATTGGCTCATTGTACTGGTAGAGAAATAACATGTCACTTGGAATCATGCTAAGGTTTGGTTTTCTTGGCTCTGGGA
Source organism: Rattus rattus (assembly GCF_011064425.1). Lineage (NCBI taxonomy): Eukaryota > Metazoa > Chordata > Mammalia > Rodentia > Muridae > Rattus > Rattus rattus. The sequence continues at coordinate 24,154,337 of NC_046171.1, read as the reverse complement.
GTGGCATTCTTAGAAGGTGTGTTGGAGTAGGTGTGTCACTGTGGGGATGGGCCTTGACGATCTAGCTGTCTGAAAGTCAGTCTGTTCCTGGCTTCCTTTGAATGAAGATGTGGAACTTTTAGTTCTTCCAGCACCATGCCTGCCTGGATGCTGCCATGCTTGTGCCATGATAATGGACTGAACTTCAGAACCTGTAAGGCAGCCCCAATTAAATGTTGTCCTTTCTAAGAGTTGCAGCAGTCATGGTGTCTTTTCACAGCAATGGAAACCCTAACATAATCTAGACATATATACATATAAAATAAACATAGATCTTTTTAAAAAGAGATAAGGGTTTGGCTGTGATGGTGCATGCTTTTGTTCCATATACATCTACTGGGGGAACATTGCCCCCAGTTTATTAGCCAAAGTGGAGGTGATAGAGGCTAGTCACGTTGTCTCTGAAATAGAGACAGAGAGGAGTAAACTTGAATTGGGTTATTAGTAAACAAAACAGGGAAACTGTGCTTTGGTGATAGGCATGGCAGGACTGTGGTTGGGCAGGATGTAAAACTCGGTGAAAGCTGTGTAGACAGAATCCTGGTCCTTGAAACTTTAGAATCTTCAAGAATGCTTGTCATTTCTGTCCATCCCCCAGATTTATGGCTGCTTTCTGTATTTTTAAGAATGTCAGATTTAGCTTTCTTTCCTCCCCTGCCTAGTCCTGTTTTAGCTTGTTTGTTTGGTCTTTGTTCCATTGAATGGGACCAGTCATCAAGGACAGACATCCTGTTGTAGACAGTCACACTTAACAAGAGGTCTGGCAGAAGAAACCACACTGTTAGCCCTTTTCCATTCCCTAAAAGATGTATTTTTGAAAACCATTTCTCGTTTTGTTTTTGCTTCCTTTGTTTCGTCTCCCTGTTTTGTGTGTACATCCCCTTGAGAACTGTTACATTTTCTCCACTGCTTTGGCTTGCACTCCACATTTTCTTCTAGAATTTAGAAAGTTTTGAAAAATATATTTAAGGAAAAACATTACAGTGGAAGAAAACTATGAGATAAAATACCCCATTCCTTTGTAACATGCACTTCTCAGAGGTGGCCTCCTACCAATGTCACACTGTCATCTTTTAAATGATGATCTCTGTGCCACTTTTTGTACACAGTTTGGTTACACTGACATACTACACCTCAGCTCAGCCAGACGTTACTTCACCATTCTTTGGGTTAGCAGTATAGAGTCTTTTATGTTATACACACATTTGGAAACACACACATAACATGCATAAAGATAAGCACAAAATTATCAAATGTGGTTACTTCTGCAAGTTAAGACTAGAGAATTATTTGATCTTTGGGTTTGGGAATAATATCTGTGTTATTAGGAAAGATTCAGAGCTCTGTGTGGTTATTGCCATTCTGCAGCCAGCGAAGCCGTTTTGTATCTAACTTGGGTTCATTTTTGACAAAGCACACATTATTCACATTCAGGATGTGAAGGTAAAACTTGTAGCTGGGTCAGCCCTTAGTATGGCTTAGTGTGTCACCTTGGCTGTTTTCATTGCTAGCTCTCATAGTTTCCTTCTTAGCCTGGTATTTTTGTGAGCAGAGACTGGGGTATTCTCAGTAAGGTCCAACACTTTACATTTCATCCTGAAAAACAGTAAATGAGGTAGCTAAGATGACTCTGAGCAAATATTATGTGGCCAAGACAAGGATTACATTTCTCAGTGATGACATACTCATTGTCACTGAGCAAGACACAGCAATCCTCTGAGCCTGGCCTCAAATAAACTGCATTTCTGACTTGTGTGTTTGCTGGCTTAATTTAGGAACTTTCATTGTCATCCTAACTTTATGCTGTCTTGAAACTTTAATTTTAGGAGAGATTCAGGAGAGAGATATGTGATTAAAACTTGCTGAAAGATATATATATATATATATATGTGTGTGTGTGTGTGTGTGTGTGTGTGTGTGTGTGTGTGTGTGTGTGTGTGTATGGCTCACCATTGTGGTGAGCACTAGGCAAGAAAACCCAGTTCAGAAATCCTAGATTATGCAATTGTCTCTTTGCACCCAAAGCCTTGGCTGCAAGTATCGGAGTTCCATGAACTGATTAACTGCAAGTCCCTAGGGAAACATACAAGCATGTCCTTAATGTCTCTGGCTGAACAACCTGTGGACAACCCTGTTCCACAACATCTACCAGGTGGGCTGTGGTAAATAATTCTCTGGATAACAAAAGACAGAGAAATCCTCTTTCAGCCTCTACAGCAGCAGCTTGTGTTAATTTTGTCAGCTGCCAACGGTGGCAGTCTTCCTAAGTCATAGCTTCTGTTGGTTGCTTTAATGGAGAGATCCAAATTGTTGACCTCAACAAACTTAGAGGCTGAGCTGCTGCTGTTAGAGGAAGAGACTGCTACTCACTTTCCAAAACAGGAAGCTGAATATGTGCTTGTGGGCAAAAGAAGGTGGGACTTGTAGGACATGGTTGTCACTAACAAAAAATCTACTGACCTTGTTCAGCATTTTATGGAAGTAGTAGATCTCAGAGCATTGTGCTGTAGAAGTGGGGTTTGGAAATTAATAGAATTTGAAGCATGTAAGTGCAGCTATTGGCTGATTAGCCAATGTTCAGAATTGTGAGGCTTTCTCTGGACTGAGGACTTCAGACATGTGAGTTTGTTGTTGACTGATTAGCAATCAGTGACAGCCACTTAAACAAAAGGATTGGTAAGCAGCTGGGACAGGTTTCCTTTATTCATAGTTTTGGTTTCTGCTATTAGAGAAACATTGTCCAGCAGCAGTTTGGGGAGGAAAGGAATTATTTAGCTTACATTTCTACATCACAATCCATCAGAAAGGGAAGCCAGGGCAGAAGCTCCGGGCCAGATCTCACGCTCAGACCACGCGGAAATGCTGCTTACTGGCTTGCTTCCTCTTACTTGCTTAGCTTTGTTTTATTGCCTAGGGAATGCCAGTGCCCATAATGGGCAGGGCCCACCTATATCAATTAAAGGAACCAGAGTAATTCCTAAAGTGAGGCTTTCTACTCAGATGATTTTAATTTATGGCAAGATATCTTTGAATTTGACCATCACATGTGGCTTTTTGATTCGAGCTTGAGTATAACAGCACTGTTTGTCCTTTGAGACAGGGTTTTTCTGGGTAGCCACAGCTGCCCTGGAACTCCCCCTGTAGACCAGGCTGGCACAGAACTCAAACTCAGAGATCTGCCTGACTCTGCTTCCCAACGGTTGGTATTAAAGGCTTGTAACCACCATGAGTGCCTAATACACTTTCTAGGGTGCACTTTCTTCCTCCAATAGAAATTAGAAACCCTTATTTTGCCCAAGTGGAGAGACTGTCTCTGCACATGCTCAGGGCTGATGCAATCCTTTGTTTTTGTAAACAGAGCCAGAGCCCTTTGTAATGAAGTATTTTAAAATCCACTCCTGCCACCCATCCTCCCTCCTTCTCTGCCTTTGCTTTTCTTTCCAGTTTCTCAAAAATGACCTGTGATTTAATCATGTGATCTTGCTCTTTTTCCACATCCATTATCACCAGAATGTGAAGTTTGGCCATACTTCTCTACTCCATTGATTCTGTTTCATCTCATCACTTTGATGCCAAGTCTGGAATTAGATGTTTATCTGTGAGCTGGAGAGATGGCTCAGGGGTTAAAGGCTAGGCCAAAAATAAATGTTTACCTACTGTGATATTTAATATTGTAATGTCATAGGATTTAGAATCACTATGGAAACAAATCTCAGGATACATGAGAGAGTTTCTACAGCTGGCTTAACTAAGGCTTAATTAACTTAATGGTGGGTGAGCTGAGACTGAGTAGAAAAAGGAGAACACCAGCATTCACTGTCTCTGCCTCCTGATTATACATGTATGCAATTAGCTTCTTGGCTTTTAATGCCTACGTTTCCAGGATCCGGGACTGTACATTTGAGCTGACATCCAAACCAATGTTTTTCTTCCTTAACTTGCTTCTGTCAGGCGTTTTATCATAGCAACACACAATAGCTATAGGACTCTTGCTGAATAGTGGAAGCTGGCAGAAGAGATGGGATTTCTGGTCCATGAATGAGGTTGTTATCAACTATGGGGAGCAAACAACACAGGCATCATGTTTGCAATGGGTTAAGTCCCTTGGCGATAACATACAGGGCTAAGAGGACCTGCACACACAGTAGCTTATGTTACTGCAGAGAACATTAAGCGAGTGATGCTTAAAATCGAGTGATTTTTACAGGAAGGGGCTGGCATCTCATCTGAGAGGGAGCCATTATGGAAAATGGAAGGCTAACATTTAGGGACCAGGAATGCCTGAAATGCATGGCCACTTCTGGAGAGTCCTGAAGCACTTCAAAAAAACTGGTTGCCTTTAGAGATTAATAGCCACTATGGCATCCATCTGGCTAAGGTTCCAGCAAACCTAACAAAAGATCTGGAGTCCATGACTCCTACAAGATGGAATTTAGAAGTCCTTTGAAACTCTTTGTCAACTGCCAACTTAATGTTAATAAAGTCTCTCTTTACCCATACCCAACTCCTCCTCCCCTCTCCCTTCCTCCCCTCACTCTCCCCTCCCCCCTCCTTTCCCCCTCCCCTCTCTTGTCCCCTTTCTTCCTTTCCTTCTACCTATACTTTCCTTCTTTGTGTTAGAATTTCTTCTCAGGAGAGAGATGTAAACCACATCTACTCCTTTTCCTAAGGTCACAATGACCAACTGAGGCACAATCCCATCAAAAACCACTCCAGGGAAGCAATGAATTGTTTTTTTGTTTTTGTTTTTGTATTTGTTTTTGTTTTTTACAGAGCATAAACGAGGCGATACTTACAGGGGTGGGGGTGCTCCTTCCCACACCAGCTACACCTGGAAAGCCTTACCCAGCAGGAAAGGGGACTTCCCTATAAGTGTCATAGATTAATTTATTACTCTTCCCTAGCATAGGTGCATGTGTATGTGTGTGCGTGCATGTGTGTGTATTCTAGGTCCCCACCCCAGGCCACAGCAGAGCTGCCAGTTGGTAGGGAGCACAAAGTACTCAGACACCTGAGGAGTTTAGAAAGGTATGGAGTAGGTAAGCATGGAGCAGGAAGGAAGTCTCATCTCACAGTCCAGGCTTCTTCAAAAACACTCAGAAAAGGGGCAGGGCATGAAATCAAACCCAGATGTGTTTCCTCTTAAAAATCAAAACAACCCTAAGTTCTTGCTGGGTTTCCAGCTCTGCTCAGGACTTTTGACAGGACAACTGTTGTTCAATTCATGTGTGAGCTCTGAGGGCAGACTCTAATGAGGTCACGGTTCCTTTTAACTTTTCAGTCTGCCTGCCACTGATCACATCAGCAGGATTCTACAACCTTTCCAGGCTCGCTGGCACATGCATCCCAGCTAGTGGCTGCACACTTCTCCTTGCAGAAGTTGGTGAGGCTGTTTAAACAGTTTTATTTCTTAAATTCTGGAGTCTCAGTATTCCTGTTCCAATTTGAGATCTGACATTGACATTCTCTCTCTCCCTCCCTTTGTCCCTGCTCTCTTGAGGCCAGGCCACAAATGTGGTTTCCATGATCCCCTGCAACTGTGCCTTAATAAATGATCACCCTTCCTGTGCAAAATAAAATAAATAAAATAAAAAATAAAATAATAAAATAAAATAAATGTTCCCTGTTAATGACAGGCCATTGAAAGAGGAGCTTCCAATTAAAATTGTGGTCTGCAAGGATATATTCAGTTACAAGAAAATAAAAGTAAAAGGAACTTTTCTGGTTGCATGAGATAAGCAGAGACCAGGAGAGAAGAAAAGGAAGCATGGCCTGGAGATGCTGCAACATACATGGTTGGGGCCTATGGTCCCCGCAGACCTTTAGAGTCTGAAAGCCAAGCCCAAGTCATGAGATGAGCTGCGCGATTTCACCACAGAGTCTGCAAATCTGCTCAAGAATGAACAACATCCGGCCTCAGCTCAAAAGGTATCTCCCTCAGAAATTATTGCCTGCCACCTCTCCACCCAGGAAACAGCCACTTCCTCACTTCCTAACAGAGAGTGGGAGGCTCAGTGGTTAGGTGTTTAGAAAAGATTTCTTACTGAGTAGCAGCAGGAATAGTTGAAAGTAGGGACAGGACAGTGAATAAATGAAAATTAAGTTGAAATATATCCACTGAGATGGATTCTAATTTTCCCCCTCACCATACTTCTAGAATGCTGGCCTTAGGCTAATAGTCTCCTCCTGCCTAGGCAGTTTGTCAGAAGAGTCACTTCTAACTTGACTGCTAAGCAAAACATTTTAATAAAAATGACCCAGTATGAAGTTCATATTTACCTATGAAATGTTGAAATAAATAATGTACAGTGCCCCCCAAACTTCTTATTTTATTTAGTCTAAGTAGATTGTTGGACTATTTAGGTTGTTCTGCAGCAAAAGGTGTTTGCTGCCAAACCTGGCAACCTGAGTTTGATTTCTGGGTCTTCATGTGGTGAAAAGACAAACTAAGTACTGAGGGCTGTCTTCTGACCTCCATACGTGTACGGTGAAACTGCACGTGTGCACAGGCATACAAATGCATGCACATACAGGCACCCACAATAAATTAATGTGATTTTAAAATTTAAAATAGTAAGTGGATAGCCAAGAATTTCAGAGAATTGAGAAAAGACAGATACAAAAACAAACAGGAAAAGGGGTACTAGAAGAAACGTGGACTACCTATTTAAAAATAACAACAAAAACCAACCAAACAAACAAAAATCCTTTTTAAAGCCAGGTAGGTGGTGGTGGCATACACCTTTAGCCTAGAGAGCATGCTGCCCTGAATGCCTCAGGTAAGACGAAGAAGAAATGGTAAAGGATATGATGAGCTCTTCGAACCCTGCTCTGATGGAGGAGGCAGAGCCAGCAGCTTCCCCTGTGTATGTGTTCGAGGTGGGGATTATTTGTGAGAAAAATTTTCTCTCTCCTATGTGGTAGTTGAAAAATAGTGCTTCTCACAGAAACACCAATAGAAGACAAATATCGGTATGATTTTTTTTTCCAGAAATATAAAGAGCAGGAGAGTTGACTTGATACAGTTAGACAGGAGCTACCGGAACCCTATAGGGAACCATAGTGGGGGTGGCAGTCATGGAGGTCGGGGTGGGGAGAGAAGATGGAGGCACGTGATTTATATGGCCCTTAAACTGCCTTTATAAATTTGCTTTAAAGAGAAAAGAAAAGAAAATAAAAAGAGAGAAGCATGGTAGTTGTAAAATACCCACTGAAACATATAAAAGAATCTGGGAAGATACGAGTGCTTCCATCAGTACTGGACATCTTCCACAGTGCCCAATACTCTGCAAGAGGCTTTCAGACATGGCCAGTATATCTACAGAACAGACAGTGGCATCAGCTTACGATTTCCCATGTACTTCTGGGTGAAAAATGTGGGGTACTGTTCCAGTAATTCTGTAACCAGTTTGAGCCATTTGTGGTGGTGGTTTCCTTTATGGATTTAAGCTGGAAACCTTTTCTGTTGAGTAGATTTCTCCTTGCTGTGGGTTTTCTTTCTTTTCATAATGCCACTCAAAACCTTAAAGCAGAAGATAGTGTTGGCAGAGTATTCACTGTGTGGCCACAGTGTAGATATCAGGAAAGGCTAGCGATGCAAGGAATAAAGAACAAACGTAGGTAAAAGTCAGAGAGAAAGAGACGATTCATTCTTAGGGGCAGCATCGCAGGGCATGGATTAGGGCAAGACATATATTGACTAGGAAGGAGAAGGGCAGAGGTGAGGGAAGGCCTGAGAGTATCAGCACAGACTGTGTTCCTGGGTTCCTGAAAGCTTGGCTGCTTACTGGCTGTCCAGGAGGAGGAGCATTTTGCATGATGTGAAATGGCACAGAGGTGGAAACAGCTGTCTGTATTCAGGATTCAACGTCTCTCAGCCTTGCAGTACCACTGGGAACAGAACTAGAGAGAAAGGCAAGGGGCAGGGAGCTTCCTTTTTCACAGGAGGGAGTAATACGACCCTGTGGACTCTGAAGGAGCAGCAGGGAAGCTGCTGATGCCATCTGATAAGCCAGATATAGGGGGTTATTTTTGTGAACTTGGTGACTATTACACAAACACAGAACAAAATAAAACACTGTAATTAACCCACCACAAACATAGATATAACATGGCTAGAATTTCTAGGCATTATTTAGTATTTTTCGACAAGGATTTTTAAAGGGGAGATTTGAGAATAAACAAGAGCAAAGCAATAATAATGATGATAACAATAAATCCAACCTCCAAATATAATGAAGTCCCATTTCAACATGTCAGCTTCAACAAGCATCCATACATCATTTTTCTCATCTGTAGTGACACTGTTTCCTTTGCTACTAGATGCTCTCTAAGCATGTCTTCAGTATCATTCCACTTACAAGTGTATGCATATATGCACTTACATAGAATCTATTCAAAGGAAAAGACACCGAGGAACCCCATCGCAGAACCTGAGAAACAGCAGTTCTCTAACATCCTAAAACATAGCATTTCACTTCTACACATGCCATAAAGGTGTCACCATGGTGAGACTATAACATCTGTATAAAAGCCAGAATACTCCTTAAATGCCTTCTCGTTTATTTAACCAACCTTTTATTGAGGATACATAGCACATTATTTTTAAGTTTTTACATTGTGGCAAAATGTCTATAACATAAGATTTATATTCTTCACCATCTTCAAGAATACATTTCAATAGAACTACATTCAATCACAGTGCTTTCAGCATTCCCTTGGTGCATCTCCTTCTGACGTCCTCAGGGTTCATCCATGTGCTAGCATGTGTCAGAACACCCTTCCTTTCATGTTGAGCAAAAGCTCCATGTAGATAAGTCCACATGTGTATTAAAAGATACACCTTTAACACTCATTTGTCATCATGCCATCATCAGTCATCATGGACTCTTGGACTAACTACATTTTGACTATTACAAACAATGCCGCTATAAACATGGGTGCACAGAGATCATTTCAAGACTGCTTTCAACTGTTTTTATATTTAACCAGACATGAAAAAGATGGATAATAAGGCAATTCTACTGTTGCTGTGTATTACAGCAGATGCACCATTTACATTCTTACCAAAGGCTAGTAAGAGCCCATATCTTTACATTCTCACCAAAACTGCTTCCTGGTTGTTTCTTTTGTGTGAATGTACGTGGTGTCTGTGTGTGTGAGGAAAAGTATATGCTTCGATTCCATGCATGCAAGTGTGGAGGCCAAGGTTTGTACCCAGCATCTCCCTCCGTCAGTCTCTGCTTTATGGGTGTCACTCTACCCGTTCTAAGAGCAAAATCTTCTGTTTATAATGTATATTTTTATCTGCTTTACTTAGTTACTTAACATAAAAATCATCACATCATGCTGTGAATTAGACATTATTCATTATTTTAATAGTAGCATCATAACCCATTTTGTACCTTTGTAATGTATTGATAAACATTTGACTGCTTTTGTTTTTAATTAGTATAAATGAATAGTCATGTGCATATATCTACATTAATGTTTCTGCTCTTCTTTACCATTTATTCACTCTCCTGTGAATGAATGTGAAGAAAAGTACAAATGTCTTAGTTTTCCAAAATTATTTAATACATTTCTGTGGGACACATCTTAACAAAGCACAAACTGAGTGTAGCGGTGCACCCGTTTAATTGTAGCGCTTAGGAGATGGAGGCAGGCCCATTGGTCTTTGAGTTTGAGACCAGCCTAGCCTACAGACTGAATTCCACAATAGGATAGCCAGAGTTATGTAGTGAGACCTTGTTTTTTAGAAACAAACAAGTAAACAAACAAAACCAGCAGACTATTAGTCTACCCGCATACCATAATTAACAAGATGACAGCCAGTTTTCAGAAAGACTGGGAATAGAGAGACATTTGCCTAGCGACAGTGACCGACATAAGTAGTGACTATATGCAGGAAGGACTTTCATGCATCACAATAACCTTATCAATTAAAAAAGCAAGATGCTTTATATAGTCCCCAATATCATTTTTCAGTCTAAATATTTATCTTTACAGCTTTTTCCATATAAAGTTTCCATCACAGAACTGGGAAGAAGTTTCCAATTATGCGGTCCCTACACCTGTCTCCAAGCCAAATTTGGGACAAATATTTTTGCCTTTCAAAGTTAGGTACCAGAAAAATCAAGACTTTGGTCAACCATGATACATACATTTTACTTTAGACTATAAAGGACAAATCTTTGATAGGAAATAGCTGTGTCAGGCATGCATAGACATAGTCTGGGTTTGGTGAATTTACATTTTTAGTAAAGAATTGCCCCTGGGCTTTGTCCCTCATCCATTCATTTTGATTCAAAATGAATGATTCCTGAGGGGCTCTACACAATGGGTATTTAGAGAAACTTAAAAGGCAATTTTTACCTGTTGGTTGGGTAGAAAGAAGGTTGTTTTGAGCTGGAATTCTTTCTGACTGAAATGCAAAATGGCCTAGGCAGCCATAGATAGTCACAGCTTAGTTATAGCTATATTTGGGAGGTGTCTCCTGACAGTTTAGGATCTTCTTTTAATTTTGTTTTATCTATCTATCTATCTATCTGTCTGTCTGTCTGTCTGTCTGTCTGTCTGTCTGTCTATCTATCTATCTATCTATCTATCTATCCATCCATCCATCCATCCATCCATCCATCCATCCATCCATCCATCTAGTCCTAGGTGAAACTCAGATCCTCCTGCCTCTGCCTCTCAGTTTTTAAGCATCTTGTACAAGTAACAATTGTCACTGTGTTGGCTGATGATGTAGCACAGTAGTAGAACTCTTGCCTAGCAAGAACAAGGCCCTGCACTCCACCCTTAGCATGGCCACATAAACCAGTAATAAAATTCTCTTTAAGCTATTTTACTTCTTGGCTCCAGATTTTTGTATAGATTTCTCTGGGGGTGGGGTTATTTTCCTTTTTTTTTCTTTTTGTTTTTCATTTTTCTCTTCCCTTCCCTTTCCTTTGTTTCTTTATTTGCTTTGTTTGTTTGTTTGTTTGTTTGTTTCATATTTACAACTTTGGGACAATATTATTATCTGTTTGGAAAGGAATCATCCTCTGAAAAGGCTAAGGTGTTGTTGGTTCAGCTCCCATCTAGTGATGCTATTGGGAGATGATTGCTTATGAAGATGCTATAATCTAGCATTAGTTGATATAGTCACATATAAAGACCTCTCATTACCCATTTCAACATTTTTTTTCTGGTCAAATTATTTTGAGTCTTCTGTGGTGGAAAACACTTCTTTCATTTTTTTCCAGGAAAAAGTCTTCTTTTCTTTTCTTTTTCTTCTTCTTCTTATTTTTTTTTTTATTTTTTGGCAAACACTTCTGATGACTGCTTTTGGTAACTTTATTTCATGTCCCAGGACACATTCTCCTTCTATCCATCTGACTGGAACCTTAGCTATTTGAGGGCCATTCTTTCCTCCCTTCCTCTTGAATAGTGGTGAATTTAATGAGGAAAGACAGGGCTGAGTTTTAGAGAAAGTGAGAAACCATCCCATGACATCTATTTCTTAACTATTTTAGGGAAGGTTTTAGAACTTTTTACTTGGTTTGGACTCTCTCTCCTTTGATGTGGATTCCACATGCAGAGCAGCCCAGCTGTCTGGTGTGTGCTACCCATGTTAGAACACTTTTTATATTCAAATATTTGAAAAGTAAAATTTTGTTTCTCACTGTTGTGGTTGTGGCTCTGTTTTCAATAATAATGTGACACATATTGGCTCCATGAAAACTGAGTTTCTCCTCAGATCACACATGGGTGTAATGAGTGTGTGGCATCCCTCTACTGTTACTGGGTTGCTCGGTAGATACTCCTGGTTGACTATTGATACTCCTGGTTGACTGTTGATACTCCTGGTTGACTGTTGATACTCCTGGTTGACTGTTGATACTCCTGGTTGACTGTTGATACTTCTGGTTGACTATTGATCATGTTTGGCTAAAATCGGAAAGTGTGTGGACAGAGGAGTTGCAGCAGCTAGGCAGACTTTTTTAAAAAAAAAAAACAAAAACCAAAATATGGAAGAGCTGGGGAGATGTTTCAGTGCATAAAGTATTTGCTATATAAACAGGAAGACAAAAGTTTGGATCCCTAGAACCCACATAACTACTGATAGGCACAGAAGCCTGCCCATGATTCCAACACTCAGAAAGCAGAGGCAGCACACGCTGACTAGATAGACTAGCATCCTTAAGTTCTGGCTCAGTTGACAATCCCTGCTTCAATGAATAAGGTGGGAAGTAACCAGGGAAGGCTTCAGATATGAACATCAGACTTGCACACACACGCGCGCACACACACGCACACACACACACACACACACACACACACACACATGCACACGTGTAAGCTGTATACTACATGCAGAGACATACATGGACAGAAACATACTCAAAGTAAGTAAATTTGTCTCCTTAAGTGTTTGTAGAAGGTCTTTTGCTGTACCAAGTTCCATGGCAGAGAAGATGACTAAGTCACTGACTCCTTCAGCATTATTGAGAAGGTGCTAACTAGCTTCCACAGCTGGGTGAGGAAACTGGGTGGAGTTACCATGACTACGCACAATCTACAATTGCGCGGAATTTCCCCCCTTAACAGTGAATAATATACTCAACATTAGTATATCAGTAAATATTTAATATTTAATAGATTTGTGTTGTCTATGATAAAAAATAGCAGATATTTGGTGAGTCAGTCTCTTGGACTGCAAAATCTTCACTATTTTCACTTTATACACTTGTTTTACCACATTTCTACTTGACCCTTGGTATTCAAGTCAACAGGAAACTTTCCACTCATTCCTAACAGCCCAAATGCTGATGGAGTCCAGACTTCCAATAGCTAAAGCATGAAACTCAAGAAGACAAGAAATTAGAGCCTCAAGTGGAAAGAGGAAAAGAACTCAGATGGCGACCTGGTGTCATCTGAACAGCGTCCACCTCAGACTTTCCTTTGCCTTTGGCTTTGCAAAGATGATAAATAAGTGCTAGGTTTCAAACTTGGGACAAATGGCTGCAGTGCTTATTTAACAGTAATTGAACTTAGCTGCCAGGTTCTCTCCATCCCTACCTGGTACAGGGCCCTCCTGGCGGGCACGACTCATACCCTTCTCCAAAATACTCCAGGCCAGGGCCAGACTGCTTTTCCCTATAGAATCCAACCATTTGGTTACCTGGGCCCTTTCATCTGGGCTTTTAGGCCTTCTGGCTGTTATACCTGGCTCCCCTTTCTCCCCTCTCCTCCCTCCTCCCTCCTTTCTTCACATGGCTCAGAGTCACGCCCACTTTGTGCTGTCCCAGTGTCCCTGCCTCTGGCTATGTTCTTCCACATTTCTATAACAAACTCTCTCCTCCACTTTACTACAAATAGGAATATCCTTACCTTTTTATTTCTTTTTTTCCTCCAATAAGAATCTGTTTCGATAAACGTTTATGGACCAGGCTGAAGAGTTTTTGTGAAATGGAAATATAATAAAACCCTGTTGCTCTACCAAATAACTTCCCGTTGCCCTTCCCCCAAAAGATGGAACTTCCCACAGGGATGAAATGGGACACTGGTGCCGCCATCTTTAATTGCTTCTCTGGGTCACCTCAGTGGTAGTGAGGACAACTTGGCATGGATTAATCTGTTGTTTGCTGGCTTTCCAGATCAGTGGAAAGGGACTCACTGAATCTTCAACTTTGAATTTGTACAGCCCGTGGCAGCAACTGCAAGACCATTACTAAATACTTACTGTGTAACTATTGTGGCATTTGTTTCAGTGTAGCTTAATGGCTTCCAATTTTAAACACTGAAACCATTAAACACCACTAATTAAAATGTATTATTTTGCAAGGACTAAATTTTTACTTTAAATTCTATTGATCATTGAACTGATCTGGGTTAAATACAGTTGGTTTCAAAGACTCAGAAAGGAATGTAAAACTTATTATCTGAGATAACAAAATCCTGGCACTTGGAAAGTGGAAACAGGAGGATCAGGACTTGAGTGCCAAACTGGGTAACACGTCATATCATTAAAGAAGAAAGAAAAGAAAGAAGAAGGGATGAAGAAGGAATATTTGGAACAATATTTGTGGCTTTCAAGAGTCTCACCATCTTCAGAATGAAACATAGTAAATACAAGAAAGCCATTCTGTAAGTATATGGGTCACCTTCGATATCACAAATTCAATACCAAGATACTGCTCTCAATACAGGATGATGAGGTAAAAGTCAAGGAATAATACTTATTTTGGTAACTCCACCGGTTCTATATGCAGTGTCTCTGGGAATATCAGGCAAAACTGCCTTCAATGTGGTGGGTTTGATGGCTACATTGGCAAGACAGAAAAGAAGGCAGAGTCTAATAGGGGCACCCTACAGGACCCAGAACATATTCAAGAGAGCTGAGTCATGCTGGTGCAAATGCAAGACCCTTGGATTTGATCTCCAAGGGTTCCACCAATCAAATATCATGAGTACTAATGATATTTTGTTGATACTAGCCATCTCCAAATTAAAGAAATTAAAGTTTAAAGTTAAATGAATTAAAATCAAATATAAATTTTAATGCTTCAGAATTGGCATCCAGATAGATAAATTGGGCTCTCTGTTATACCTAGAGAGTAGTTGAAGTTATAAGCCACAGCAGAACTTTCATGGATCTGCCAGTGATATAGTGACACAGAGGCTTTTTATTCTTTTATAGTTTAGGTCTTTTAGCTAAGGCTACTTTAAATGTAATCTGACTAACTAGCCTACCACATGCCACATTGCAGGAAGCTCTCTGTTCCTCTCCGTTCTGGCTCTTCACCTGAGTTAATTGGCTGAATCTCTGTGTCTCATACCTTCTCCCAGCACTCCCCTCTCTGGAGTTCCGCTCCCCCACCTCTTGCCCAGCTATTGGCTGCCAGATATTTATTATAGCCAATCAGTAGTAAGACAACCTCTGATACATTCTAGATTGCTTTAGGCAAATGAGGAAGAACAAATATTTACAAATTAGGAAACTTGGAAATGAGCCATAAAAGCAGCAATACCAGAATCCTGCCAGCATTTAGCTCTCTGCCAGGACAGAATTAACAATTGAATTTACAGAGATGCACCTTCAAGCAATATACCCCAATAATAAGCAAAGACAATAAGTAAAAAATAAAATCACATTCATAATAAAGTCTACGAGAGATGTTGCAAATATATCTGTTATATACTATGTCTAAAGCCTGTCTCTCTCTAATGTTGTATCATTTCATTCACTTTTTTTCTATTGAAAAGAGCCAAGGCCCTAACAGCTTGTATAGGTGATGCTTCTTCTTCTTTTCCTATTGTCACAGGTAACTGAATGGATAGACTGGATGAGGAGGGATTGAATATGTGAGTGGAATTCATGCTTACTGTTTTATAAGAAGTTACTTGTATCTGAAATTGCTAAAATTGTGTGACACACAGCAAGATTTATAAGCCTGCCAAAGCCCGTGCCACCAGACACTACAGAACTTCTGGGGGTGTGTGTTTAGCTAATGCTCACTGGACAGCCAGCCAGTGGGTGGCTCTCTGCATGCTAGTCTTCATTTTTTCCGTCTATATTTTTTATCATCCACCTTTTTCAGAAATGTTATTCCAATTTCTGTCACACTGTCGCCTTTTAGTCTGTCTTGCAAGAATGTAACATCAGCCGCTAAATGAACCTAAGGAAAGGAAAAAGAAAAAAAATCAGGCTTGTGTTATTTATAAAAACAATTTTTTACACTTTATTTTTCCCATCTTTCTTTTTTGATAAGAACATTTGTGTTGTGAATAAAGAACCTTGGATTGTGCTCTCCATCCAGAGAGGGTGTGTCTGGCCAAATGTCATCAAAGTGGTATGGGCACTGAAAGAAGAATGGGGGGGGTGTGCAGGAGTGGTTCAGACTTGTTCACCCTTCTCAGGAAGAATACAATTCCTGACCCACAGATAGACCTCACTCTGTGTAGCTGGTCAAGTGAAACTTTAGAGAAGTGGGTCCTTATAGGATTCCTCTCAAGTTGATTTGCCATAAAGCATTCTGACATTAGCTAGACAATATAGTCACTTATTACAACAACAGTTAGCCCTATGGCTTTGAGAGTTTTGAAAAAATACTGACTAAATACATTATAAATATAAAATTAGATATTGAGTTATAGACATGAATATTTGATGGCTAGGCCTTCTTTTCAACTTGAAAGCATTTCCCATTTCCCAGACAATGAAGTAAGCCCAAGGGCTTCTCTATTCATTAAAACGTGTTCATGTAAGATCAGCATGATGTTGCTGACCTATTTCCAATAGCGTATCTGATCAGAGTTATTTTTAGTCTTTGGGATGATGAAGATAAATGAGCGAGAGTAGACGCTAGAAGAAAGTAATAAGTGAAAAATTCCTGGGTCTAGCAGGCAATTAATTAATATTTATTGAACCTTACCTGATACACTCAACCTAGATAAAGAACTACTAGGTAATGACCCTGGATTTTCTAATCTACAGGCCTCCAAGTGTCAGATTATCTGGTTCACAAAGAGTATAAAGTCTTGTCACCCACCATTCAATAAAAGAGAGTGGATTCTACATTGAAGTACAGGGCCTATAATTAATTCTGATATGGTTTTTATGTCTTAGAAAATATAACAGAAAGTCCATTGAAGAAACAAAAAGACTGTGCTGAAGTTCACTGGACATATGATATCATATGACTTCAGACAATTGCGGTCAGCTTGAATGGTCACTAGTACCCATGAAGGCTGGAGCCTTCTATTTTCTGTTTTAGATGGATGGTTACCCCTTTCATTGTAACCTCCTAGAATTATTCTTTTCCCTTTCTTACTGTCTACTGATGCAGATCAAATCTAACACAGTCTAGGGTACGTTATTGAGGATCTGCAAGAACAACACATGAGACTTATTTTCTTTATTGACTTATACTTTGGGGGTATCAGTTACATAATCCCTTCCTTAGTTTCTACAAATAAAATTGCATGCATGGATTCTTATGGAGTAGGTCAACAACACAGATTTGGAATGGTTAGGAATTGGGTTTACCATCCTAATAGAGAAGATCCAAAAAACCAAAAACCAAAAACCAAGACTGTTGCCTCTGCATCATCTGAGAGCCTCTTCTCCTTCCTCTTTTCTTCATCACACCCTCCACCAATGGGCTCTCCAAGGCCTTTGTAAGTGCTATTAACTGCTTGAGTTGGTTTTGTTAATCTTGGAATATTCTGCTTCCTGGTTTCTGTGACTCTAGTGCTCTCTAGTATTTTCCTATTTCTGAGAACTTTTAACCATTATTCTTTATCTTATTTATTTATTTATTCATTTTTTTATTCTTTGTAGTTTTTGTGTTCTCTATTTAACTTCACATCATTTTGCATTTTCTTAATGTTCTATCCATGCTCCCTTTCCTTCCTGCTATACAGATTCTCCTTAGCTATTTCTGTCTGTACTGATGTCTCTTCAGCAATGTTCTGCAGTCACATAAAAACGACTTGGGCAAGGCATTGTGGTGAACACCTGTAATCAATACTATCAGGTTCAAATTTGCGTTCTTCCGTATGTCAATGCCAATACTATCAGGTTCAAATTTGAGTTCTTCCGTATGTCAATGCCAGTTTCTTAGTTTTGTTCTACCGGTTAATAGTGTAACTTTCCCTAAGGGTTGTTCAGAAAGCTGAAGGGCATTTTTCAATCTAACTTGTTTCCACTTTGACCTTTCCAGCCAGCTGACACCTGAGTCTGGCCTGTTCTACCTTGACACATACTGTCCCAGTGTGTTGCCTCTTGATTACTAAGGTCAGCGATTTCTTCTGGTTCCACCTGAGGTCACCAGCATCACCTTCATACCTGTTCTCCCTCAGCATTCACCCTTCTGTGTATATTCCCTTCTGATCGACAAGGGAATGCAATTTCTAGAACACAAACTTCAAACTTTCCTTCCCTTGGTTATGAGTCTGCTAGATCTCTAACATTTCCAATGTAGGAGACTAGATTTCTAGGCTTGTCATGTGAATCCCTTCTTTTATCACTAAAGAATTTAAGACTTTCCCATTTCAGTCTGCTTCTTTCATTTTGAGAAGTCTTTGAACATTCTGATCCTTCAACCTGAACTCTTGTTATCTTGTTCTTCTTCCCAAGCCCTTTACCTTAACTACCATTGTTCCTCCAAAAAGCCAGTTCAGAGTTTCATTCATGACAGTACAGATTCTTTCTTACTTTAGAACCTCCCACCCCTGTGCCAGCTGTTAACCACACTTCTTTGCATATGACTTCTTGAACTAGACAGGAGTTCTTTGTGGGCAGCAAGAGGTTGTATATCTTGCCCATCTTTGCAAGCTCAGCACCCTACATTTTACAGATGCTAATAACTGTCTCAGCTGCCAACGAATAACTTGGCTGTGGAAGTCAGCCTCAGAGATAACCGGCATTGACCTGCACTGTGTAACACATGCCCGCACTATTTTCCTCCACACAGGCCAAGGTTGGCAGCTCAGGCAGCCATGCTGTGATTAGATCTAAAAGAGGTCTATGTGGTAAGGAACTTTATGGAGACTGCACAGTGGCCTGCACAGCACTGAGGCATAGTGAAGTTGTGAATGGTTTCCTTAGCATCACCAAGACTAAAGAGGCTACAGTTGACTCTGCATGTAAATTGGCAAACAGCACTGCTATCAAGAGATCATCAGCCACAGCTACCTGAAGTACTCCTGACTTCTGGAATTCTTTGGCTTTTTTTTTTTTGTTGGTTTGTTTGTTTTTTAATGAACGAAAGTCACAAGACAACTTGCAGGAATCAGCTCTGCCCTTGCATGCTGTGAGTTCTCCAGACTGAAGTCAGGTTGTCCCACTAAATGGCACGTACTGAGTCGTCTCCCAGATTTCTTTTCTTTTTCTTTGGCAAACTCCTCAGTGTTTTATTTAATTTTTAAAATTTTAATATAGGATCGTACTGAATTGCCCAGGATGAGGCTGAATTTGATTTCTATAGCAGAGACTTAGCCTTGAACTTACAATGCTGACCCTCCTACCTTACCTCCCAAGTCGCTGAGATCACGGGCGTGTAGGAACAGGCCTAGGATTTCCCATCTTTAGAAACTGTGCACTCATTTGAAGTGGTTGCAGGTTGAGGATAGCACTGGATGGCTAACATGTAAGATAAAATGAAACACAAGTTTTACCATCTCCAGGGCTCCTCGGATGATCCCACAGAGTAAGTTGCAGTAGCACAGTGCAGATCGCCCAGCAGGCAGCTCTTCTATGAACTCCGCCAGAGGATTCTTGTGTAGAATCAGGGAAAATTCATTTCTGCTTGAATTGTGGCAGGTCACGCTCGGTGTAGTTCCCAAGTACATCTTGAAAGCAACCTGATAAACACAGAGAAAATTATAGCACTTAGCCTCAACAGAAGCTGATACAGACAAGCCAATAGCCTATGCCAGGCATCACAGCAGTGCTGTTTGCCAAGCTGAGCAGCTAGTCAGGATGTCTGGGATTACAGTTTTCTTTGCAGTTTCCTGGCCATGTGCAACTCTTAAATTATTTTTTTTATTTTTATGGAATATTCTAAAGTGCTGGGTTTTGTGGAACAATATGGTAAATCTATATTATTTCTAGCCAGGCATGGTAGCACATTCCAGCCCTTGGGAGGCAAAGGCAGGTAGATTTCTGTGACTTTGAGGCCAGTCTTGTCTACAGAGTTCCAGGATAGTCAGGTCTGTTATACAGAGGAACCCTGTCTCAAAAACCAAACCAAACCAAACCAAACCAATCCAAAAAGACAAACAAAATTAATCTAATAACCCTTGTAAAAAGCACATAGGCTTTAGGATGTTGAGAACCAAAAAGATCATTAATCATTAACACAGCAGCATGGGATATATCACACTGATCATGGTAGGATGTAAAATTCAGAGTTAGAAGTGATCCTGGGCACATGTTTCACAACAGGGCTAGGGAGACCATGCTTTGGGCAGATTAGGCACAAGAGCATGTTTTTGGACACACAAAATTACCATAATCATACAATAGATGTCAACTCTTTGAGGAGGAGCAAGGGAAAGTGGACAGAACAACATAAATGTGTAGTAAGTGAGTTGTCAAAAGTTCTGCTGTGGCCAGAGCATGGCAAATACATAGGCGAATGCCAGCAGCAAACCACTGAACTGAGAATGGGACCCCCATTGAAGGATTCAGAGAAAGGACTGAAATAGCTGAAGGGGCTTGAGACCCCATAAGAAAAACAATGCCAACCAACCAGAGCGTCCAGGGACTAAACTATTACCCAAAGACTATACATGGACTGACCCAGGGCTTCAACTGCATATGTAGCAGGGAATTGCCTTGTTGGGGCACCAGTGGAAGGAGAAGCCTTTGGTCCTGCCAAGGCTGGACCCCCAGTGTTTGGGATTATTGGGGGGTCAGTAGTGGCGGGTGGATGGGGAGGGGAACACTCATATAGAAGGGGAAGGGGAGGGGTTGAGGGCTGATGGACTGGGAACCGGGAAGGGAATAACATTTGAAATGTAAATAAGAATACCCAATTTAATAAAGATGGAAGAAAAAATTTAAAAGAAAATCTAAATACAACTGAAAAAAAAAAAAGTGGCCGCTGTGGTACAGGGCTCAAAGAACCCTACAACCTAGAAACAGGAGAAACCTTAGCCTCCTCGTTTTTTTCCAATCTGCCTTTATTTTCAAGGCGTGCTGAAGCAGCTTAGGACTCACTTTGTGTTGAAACATTATTTCACATTGATTGTTTGTCTGTTTGTGTCTGTTTATGTGGACAGCACACAGTCCGGGAACAGCTAGTAGCTGGGTCTCCCCTTGAACTGGGTGGGTTCTGAGGCTTAGTGAAAAGCTCCTTAACTCATGTAGCCATCTCGCAGGCTCCTCTCTGTCTTTTAAAGCTCACAAATGTATAATCTGCTATTTAGAGACGTGAGAAGACCAGCCAAGCCTGCAGCCTTTTAGTCCTAGTCCAAGGCACAAATCCTTTCACAAAATACCTAGGCCAAGTTGCTTTAGCCTATCCATGGAAATCTGACAACTGGACATGCTGACGTCACTCACAGGGGTTAATTAACTTAATGTTTAAATTAAGAGCAGTGTAGGAGAGAGATGGAAGCAATTTTCTTAAAATACCTACAATGTGAACTACAAAAAGTTTCATTCATGTGCTTATTGGTTGATTTAACAGACAGGAGGACTGTCTATCTTGCACGATCCTACCACGGCACAAATTCAGTAGCCCCCTGCAAATCAAACTTTCAATTGAGTTTCCAGTCTATGTGTGACACCATGTTTAGTCCTAGAAAACGAGAGCCTGGAGTCAGCTAGCATTTGCTAAGTGAACAAAGTGGGGTGTAGGAGGGGCAGAGGCCCTTTAGACAGAAACATGTTCTTGTATGAACACTGAGGTTCAGTAATGGCCCATATGGCCAATTGGTGGGAGGTTTGGAGCCCAGAAGATAGCCTAATGCAGATTTGGCATCTGTGTTAGAAGGATTGTCTTTGTGACTCCCCCTCCCACAAAAACAAAAGAAAGAAAGAAAGAAAAGGAAAAGAAAACTTATGATATATGAATCAAGAAGTTCCATGAAGAGAAATGAGGACAAAGGAGAATGTCTCCTTTTCTCTAAACGCCTGCATAGTTATTAGACTTCCCATATAATTCCACCCTCAAAACGATGTTTCAAGTCTCTAATGAAGAAAGCCCTTTCAGGAAGCCAGAACCCCTGTCTACTAAATCTTAGAGCATGAGAAGAAACCTATTGTGAAACAGGGGTCTGGAGATTGGCTTTGGCTACTAGTAGGTTGCTGAAATACATTTCTGGAACCACTGGAAAATGCTTTTCTATGCTATAATTTGTATGAGAATTTTCGATTCGCAATCAAAAGCACATGCAAAGTTACTAAAAGGATCCTTCATTTACTTTTCAGTATTTTGGTCTACCCTCAAGTGTCAGCAACCACCAGTAGGAGGCATTATCTGAACGCTGTTGGGAAATAAAGCATTCCTGGGGAATGACATTGTTTTCTTATCTGACTGGATGCAGAGGAGGACTGCTCTTTCAAAAGAGCTCCACCCTCAGCCACAGCCACAGTTGCTGTGTTAAAACCAAGGCAAACGTCTTTTCCTCTTCCTCTGTGTGTGTGTGTGTGTGTGTGTGTGTGTGTGTGTGTGTGTGTGTGTGTGTGTGTCCGACATGGATGCTTTTCAGAGCATTTTAAAATTCTTTCTTAACCAAAAAACTGCTATTGGCTACAGCTTCATGGCTTTGCTCACCGTGGGAAGTGAACGTCTCTTCTCCCTAGTGGCATTTAAGTGCCCCTGCAGCATTGAGAACACTGCATATGGACTGGTTTTCCTCTTTGCCCCTGCCTGGGTGTTACTGATCCTTGGATTCTTTCTGAATAACAAGGCCTGGAGGCTCTTCACTGGTTGCTGTATGAACCCAAAAAAAATCTTTCCTAGGAGACGCTGCTGCCGCTTCTTCTACGTCCTGGGCCACATCACACTGAGTTCACTGGTGGCTCCGGTGATGTGGCTCTCTGTGGCTTTGCTTAATGGGACGTTTTATGAATGTGCTATGAGTGGAACAAGAAGTACAAGACTCCTGGAGATGATTTGCAAGGGGAAGCCCAAAGAGTGCTGGGAAGAACTGCACAAAGTCTCTTGCGGTAAAAGTAGCATGGCAGCCATGGACAGTGAAGAGGTGAGGCTGTCTCTGCAGGCCCAGTCTCAGGTAAGGACAAACATGCCTTTTGCTCCCAGTGTGAACTTCTCTGTCTTCCTTTTATCAGGCAGAGTCTGAGTCTTACCAGGATATTTTGACACTAAGTGGAAATAGGAACATGATGTAGCATTAAGAGAATCTCAGGAAAAGCTTTTTAGGGACATGATGGTTCAGTAAAATTGCTGATTGGATTGTGTAGTCTCCATTTCCAAAGAGAAAATATCCTTTGGGTTATGCATATGTAAATACTTAAGTGCTCAAAACTATCTCTCTGGGTTGACTCTGTAAATAATGCAGAACACAAAGTCGTGCACCGAGTGCTAACCCCGAGCTGTAATTAAGCAGCTTCTATCAATAATTTATTTTCAAGCTGGCGTCTCAAAAAACACAGACACATCTTATTCACCCACTGAAATATTGCTGAGCCAAATCATCGCCCACTTTTCTAAGTAGCATGTCTGTAATTGGCATAGAGATTTCCTTGAGTAACCACAGTGGTAACTGGTATTTCTATGCGTGAATGATGTCAGGATTGAGAGTTTCCCAAATAAAATGGGACTGTGAAGTCTTTAAATGGTCTTTGGTAAAGAAGGCCACATTCCCCTGGGAGTTGATGGCTTTTACTTTCTGTGCTGTATGACTAAGGAAGTTCTCACGCTACTTTAGAAGCTCAGAATTTGGAGAACTGTTTTCCTTGTGGGCAGTAATTTCCAGCTTTAACTAATCAATACAAGGAAGGAACTTGTTATCTTGCCAAGTATCTGAACACAGATCCAGGTGCATAGTCTTGCAATGAAGCTGATTTTTCTTTTTTTTTTATTTCTGAGGCCAAATGAGGTAGGAGTAAGTCAACAGAGTCATCCTTTCTCGGGAATAGTGTTGAGTTCTGGGTAAATGCACAGGCACACGCTAATTTTACTCTTTTTAGCAAGGGCTGGCCCTTACAACAGATACATCATAGCGAAGTTGGCTTCTGCTTTGGAATACCAGTTACCACTGTGGTAACTCAAGGAAATCTCCTTGCTAATCACACACATGCTACAATAGAAGATGGTTACTAGTAAGGTTATATTCTTCATAAACTAATAAGTCAAGAATTTCCCTTAATAAACTCCTTTGTTTAATTCATAAAACATAGGTTAGATCGAACATTTAAGGCTTCTCTGACTGCCTTCCACCTTTTGTTGAAGGAAGGTATTCATTACTAATGTTATGATAGTGTGAATGACACATGGCTTACCTCTGTATGCACTGAGCTCCATTCAGTCAGTGCCAACCCCAAACACTCCTCATTGTTTAAGCTCCTCTTTAAATATAAGCTCAAAGAAAGCATGCACATCCGGGCATAGCTGAGACTGGACACAAAGACCTGTTGATACTCCAGTAGAACGAGAAGGACCTACAGGAAGATGCTCACGAGATGTGGCTGAAGGGAGGTATAGCAATAGCAGGTGCTGACCATGGGGTTCAGAAAGCAGCAGGCATCACACGGTCCAAAACAATAATTGGGCATGTGGGCGGAGGTGGAAAAGTGCATTCATTCACGGGTGGGGCAGAGCAACAAAAAACACAGCTGGATGACTCTCTGCTCTTAAGGAAGGTGGAATGGAGTTGTGGAAAGAGCTCTGTCATGGAGTCAGCTGGTGTTGAATCTTGACGCTGCCAATCCCCGGTCTGTGATGTCCAGCTCTGAACCCCAATTTTCTCACAGTAGGGGACAATAACACCTATTGTGGAAAGTTATTTAGACATAATGGACATAAATAGTCATAAAGCTTTTAGAACGTTATTAAGCATTCCAAAGTGAGAAAACAGCCAGGATTTGGGGGAAGAGACAAATAGGACAGAATTAGGGGCTGGGATGGGCACAATCATAACATTCTAGCTGGATTCTAGGAGCCGTGAGTCTGGAAGGAGGAGGACAAGACTCACCAGTCAGGTGAGAAGGAAAAGAGTATGAAGCTGATCATATAGTTTCTAACTCATCAGGATTAGCTCAGGTAGAGGAGAATGGCTTTTACAAGAAGCCCAGTCATAGGGAAGAAGAGGGGATGCTGAAAGAAAGAGAAAGGTCCAAAGGAGTCAAACACAAGCCCACTGGTGACTGAAGCTGAGGAGGAGGATTCTCACACAGTGTGACTGGTCCCTCTGGGTTATCATAGAACAGAAAGAGATGCCGGAAAACAGGTAGATAATCGGGAGAATTGATTAGCTTCACACAAAATACTCTCTCCAATGGCTAACTTTGATATTATAGTAGAGACTGAGGTACAGGTAGAACCCATGGTGAGAAGAAATTTGGGTGGTTGACCTAAGGAATGTGATTTATATAAAGGCTGAGACCCCTTAGTATCTATATTTCTGGGTCAGAGTTTGGGAACCACTGAGGTAAAGCTAAAGTTCTAATCTGAGTGACCCATTTGCAGAATATTGTTTTTGTTCTCAACTAAGCTCATGAGCTAAGGGTCCTTTGAACTGAAATCAGGAAATGGTTACAAGAAATATGTTAGTTACTTGAATATAAAGTTAATTCAAATTATGAAAAGTTAAACTGGAACCACTCTGGAAATCAGTCTGGAGGTTCCTCAGAAAATTGGACATTGCATTACCTGAGGACCCAACTATACTTCTTCTGGGCATACCCCAAAGATGCTCCAACATACAACAAAGACACATGCTCCACTATGTTCATAGCAGCCTGATTTATAATAGCCAGAAGTTGGAAAGTACCCAGATGCACTTGAACAGAGGAATGGATACAAAAAATGAGGTACATCTACACAATGGAGTACTACTCAGCTATCAAAAATAATGACTTCATGAAATTCATAGGCAAATGGGTTGAACTAGAAAATATCATCCTGAGTGAGGTAACCCAATCACAGAAAAACACACATGGTATGCACTCACTGATAAGTGGATATTAACCCCAAAGCTCGAATTACCCAAGATACAATCCACAGACCTCATGAAGCTCAAGAAGAAGGACAACCAAAGTGTGGATGCTTCACTCCTTCTTAAAAGGGAGAACAAAAATATTCATAGGGGGGGATATGGAGGCAAAGTTTGGAGCAGAGACTGAAGGAACAGCCATTCAGAGCCTGCTCCACAGGTATATACAGCCCATATATATACAGCCACCAAAACTAGATAAGATTGAAGAAGCTAAGAAGTGCATGCTGACAGGAACCTGATATAGCTGTCCCCTGAGAGGTACAGCCAAAGCATGCTAAATACAGAGGGGAATGCTAGCAGCAAACCATTGAACTGAGAACAGGATCCCCGTTGGAGGAATTAGAGAAAGGATTGAAAGAGCTGAAGGGGCTTGCAACACCATAAGAACAACAATGCCAACCAACCAGAGCTTCCAGGGACTAAACCACTACCCAAAGACTGACTACCCATGGACTGACCCATGGCTCCAACTGCATATGTAGCAAAGGATGGCCTTGTTGGGCACCAATGGAAAAATAAGCCCTTGGTCCTGCCAAGGCTAGACATCTCAGTGTAGGGGAATGTAGGGGAGGTAAGGAGGGGAAGTAGATGGGGAGGGGAATGGGATAGGGGGCTTATGTCCTGGAAACCAGGAAAGGAAATAATATTTAAAATGTAAATAAAAATATTCAATAAAAAATTAAAGAAAATCTAGTAACATAGTTAAGAATTAGGCACAGGTTATATAAAATGTTAGAATTATTTAAACAGCAATTTTCTCTGAGATTTCCATATTCATTATATTCATAATGATAAAACAAAAATAATGTTGGAAATGTGCTATGTGTATATTGTCTAACTTATAATCCACTTTCTTTGAAATTATCAAGTCTTGGCTTAAGAAAATTATAGCAGTAAAATTTTTGATGATTTTAATAAAAATAATTAAAAAATGAAAAGTTAAACTGGAGGCAACAAATTTAGAAGATATGTTAACTATAGACATTTGCTTTTAAAGTAAAAAAAGAGGATCATTCTTATTTTAAAAAAGTTTGCTTTTTCTAATTTTAGAAATTAAAAACAAATAATCCTTAAAGTTACACCTGGACATCTGTCTAACAAACTGATCATTCATTCAAATGACCACTATGACTCATTAGAAAGAATTCTTTCTTCTGCTGATACTATCTTGATGTGCTTTAGTAATAAGTTATTAAACAGCCCTTCTTCCCATTTTTCAGCCTTCCTGATTTCCTTTGCAAAGCAACAATATTGAGTATAAAAATGACTATCGAGTTGACTCTCTACTTTGACATCAAAAAGCATTTAAAGTTAAGATGAATAATTTCAAATGTAATGGTATTAATGACTACAGTATTAATATTGTCCTGTAAGCTATCCACCTCCCTGAGATACCATTTTGCTTTTCTGTGTCCTCAATATTTCTTTTGCTCTTAAGATTCTAGGATGGTGCCTGATTTGTTCAGCATCCTTCTTCTCCCTGCTGACCACTTGTTATGCACGCTGCAGATCTAAAGTCAGCTATCTGCAGCTGAGTTTTTGGAAGACATATGCACAAAGGGAGAAGGAGCAATTGGAAAACAAACTCCTGGAATATGCCAACAAGCTGAGCGAGAGGAACCTCAAATGCTTTTTTGAAAACAAGAAGCCAGATCCTTTTCCCATGCCCTCGTTTGCTGCCTGGGAGGCTGCATCCGAGCTACACTCCTTCCACCAAGACCGTGAGCACTATAGCACCCTCCACAAGGTGGTAGATGATGGTCTGGAACAAACTCCCCAAGAGGAAGAGACGACAATGATCCTTGTGGGTACCGCCCAGAGTTTATGAATCATCCACCATCCCTGGCTCAGATATCCAGTGGTACACTCATTCTGAGTTGAATCTTCTGCTGTTTCCATGACAACCTGAGTCTCTGCATTTTCTTACCATTAGAGCTTCTTTAGACGATAATAACACAGTTGGAAACTGTTCTGAAACCTCCAAGAGCAATGTCTGGATGTGCTCAGACTGATGCTGAGTGATGACTGACTCAGGGTTGTGCCCAGGAGGTCCAACAGTTGGTCCAAGTTCTAAGATTTTATGACTCAGCCCTCAAAGTTTGGCATGGTGGTCTGCCACTGTTTGCAAGCATTCGGGGAGAGGTCTGTGCACAGTGGTATCCACACTGTGGCCATCAGGATCCCTTTCAGAAATATATCCAACACCTTTTAAGTTGGAAGGAATTCTGCCATTTAATTAACATTCCTTTCTATAGAGTACCTCCATTACCAAGGCTTAGTAAACTGAAAGAATATAATGTCTAAACATCAAAGGTTCCTGCATTTTCCCCAATTTCTGAAAGTCTGCCTGGGGACAGGGCTGCCTCATGACTGCTGTGGGTGGTAGGTGCTTAAACCTTCACAGGACAATTTCTACATTCAAAAGACAACCACATAAGGCATACATACAAGACTGTATTGATATAAAGACAAATACATTAATACTGTATATTAAAGTAGTTTTTTTTCAACAAAAAAATCCATTCTTTTTCTGTTTTTAAAGTTGAAAATCACTTTCATGGATTCCCACTAAAGTTTTTGGTCCAGGTCACAGCACTTGTTGTGTGTGGGTAAATCACAGTTTCTTTGGGCTACTATAACAAAGGTCACACACTATGTGGCTTACAAACAATAGTTCTCATAACTTGGGAGGCTAAAAATTCTGAGGTCAGAGTATAGCATAGGCAGGGCTATGAAGAGAACTTTTCTTCAGGTTGCTGATTTTTGATGCCCTATTGTGAGTTATGTGCTGAAAAGGGAAAATAAGCTCCCCAGGGCAATTTTTTGAGGGAGCTCTGCCTTAGTGACCCCACAAAGACCCACCTAATGACATCACTTTCAAGGTTAGGTTTCGTTATGTGAAGTTTAGAGGGATATAAACATACTATAGCATTGATAATGACTTGATAGAAGTCTTCAGAGACTGTCTACTGTAGTCTCAGCAAACAGCAGGAGAATCTGACAGATCCACATCCCTCAGAAAATCTTAAGATTGTGGTTTATAATAATAAATATGTTTTGCCTATCTTTGGTACAAAGCTTCTCGAACTCTTGGAGTTCTTACCATTTAGAATCATTACTTTTACTAATGAGGTACTATGACTCCTGTATAACCAGAGAGATGGGATTGGCTGCCAGAAACAAGCACTGATAATTTCTGCCTCATCCCACAACCTGCAGAGAATACACAGGGACTGAATACATGTTGATTTGATCCTGGCAGGAATGTCCAACTTTTTTGATATCACAACACTATGTTGTCAGCTACAAAGTTCATGCTCCAGGAATGGCTGGACAATCAGGACACACACACACACACTCCATACACACACACACACACACACACACACACACACACACACACACACACACACATACACACACTACACCCCCACACACACACACACACAGTCATGTACACAGAGACACACACACAGACACATATACAGACACTATACTCATATACATACCCACTCATATACACACACACTACACTCATACACACACTACACACACACACACACACACACACACACACACACACATTTACTCACTCCACATCCACACTCACACACATACACTTTTTTTTTCTTTATTAACTTGAGTATTTCTTATTTACATTTCGATTGTTATTCCCTTTCCTGGTTCCTGGTTTCCGGGCCAACATCCCCCTAATCCCTCCCCTTCCCCTTCTATATGGGTGTTCCCCTCCCCATCCTCCGCCCATTACCGCCCTTCCCACAACAATCACGTTCACTGGGGGTTCAGTCTTGGCAGGACCAAGGGCTTCCCCTTCCACTGGTGTTCTTACTAGGATATTCATTGCTACCTATGAGGTCAGAGTCCAGGGTCAGTCCATGTATAGTCTTTGGGTAGTGGCTTAGTCCCTGGAAGCTCTGGTTGCTTGGCATTGTTGTTCATATGGGGTCTAGAGCCCCTTCAAGCTCTTCCAGTCCTTTCTCTGATTCCTTCAATGGGGGTCCAGTTCTCAGTTCAGTGGTTAGCTGCTGGCATTCGCCTATGTATTTGACATATTCTGGCTGTGTCTCTCAGGAGAGATCTACATCCGGTTCCTGTCGGCCTGTACTTCTTTGCTTCATCCATCTTATCTAATTGGGTGGCTGTATATGTATGGGCCACATGTGGGGCAGGCTCTGAATGGGTGTTTCTTCTGCCTCTGTTTTAATCTTTGCCTCTCTATTCCCTGCCAAGGGTATTCTTGTTCCCCTTTTAAAGAAGGAGTGAAGCATTCGCATTTTGATCATCCGTCTTGAGTTTCATGTGTTCTATGCATCTAGGGTAATTCAAGCATTTGGGCTAATAGCCACTTATTAATGAGTGCATACCACACACACATACACTTATACACATTCACACACATACAACATGTAATGTAAATCCAAACACATAACAATAAGCATGGTGCTTTCCTGTGCCTGTGGGCTATTCTAGTTAGTAAAGTGACAAGAAGAAAGGGCTCGGAGAACCTTTAACGGGTAGGTGCACCTGGCACAACTTGTGAGTTGCCTGGGAGTCTTCTGCGTATGAGTTGTAACTAGTGCTAGGAAAAATTGTTAGGAAAAATGGGCTCTAAACCAGCTTGGGAGTTATGCTTGATTGTAGTTAATATTAGGAATTATTTGAATTATAGGACACTCAACTTACACTGGAGATGATATCAGTTTGAGAGGAAATACGCTTCAAGGCTTGGAATGTTAATACAGAAAGATAAATACAACATCTTTCAGGTTTCCAAGGAGCAGCAGTGTGTGCTGGGGATGGGGATACAGGGGTGAGACAAGGCAGAGGTGTCAAAATGAGGACAAGAAAACAGTAAATGAGTACCTCTCTGAGGCCATTTCTTGGCTATCTCTAAGTGTTTACTGAGACCTAAAAAGCAGATGGGACCCAGCCAAAAGCCATGCATCTCTTGTGTTGGACCAAAGGCAGAGGCAGCAGTTCTAGCAAAGTAGCTTAGTTGCAGGAAGCTGAGGAGTAAGGGAAAAATCACTGGGGCATATCTCTGCCTCCCTCTACCTCAGGGCCTTTCTACATTCAACAAGCCTATACTCAGGATTATGGTTGCCCCATCCAAGGATATCCAAACTGACAAGCCTGTACTTTTTGCTTACTAAGCAGGAGAAGAGCTGACGCTCCTACTCTGAACAAGTCACCCTGAGATGAGTCAGGTTCTCTTCCTGATTCCTGTGGAGTGCTATTTTATACAGGAGGCAAACAAGTTCAAGACATCTTATCTATCCCCTCAAAAGTCTTGAAGGGGATGGGTGGAGACTGGGGAGCAAATTGGTATCTGTGCTTTAGTGTCCAGAGGGTGCAGGTCTCTGTAGGTGGGAAAACAAGATGGCCTGTGTAGAGAACTTTAGAAGTGTGACAGTTTGTTGCAGCAGGTGGGGAACCTCAAACTTAAGGATCTTTTGTGAGGAACTTTCCAAAAGGAACAGGCTTGGGAAAGGCTCACAAACAACAGAGGCAAATAGAATGGGATTTCAGGTAAAGTGCCAGCCCTACTAATCCCATAGCAAATGCTGGGTTATCTACCTTGCCTCCTAATGCTGCGTCCCTTTAATACAGTTCCTTACACTGTGGTGACCGCTAACCATAAAATTATTTCTGTTGCTACTTCATAACTGTGACTCTGCTACTGTTATGAATTGTAATGTAAAAATCTGATATGCATGATATCTGATATGCATGATATCTGACATTGACCTTAAAGGCTTCAGTTATTGCTCTGAGCACTTCAAAGTAGGAAAGACCCTTTTCCATAATAGGAGAATAGATACCTGGAGTTATCAGAAGGGTCCCCCTAATGTCTGCTATGAAGACTTGCTGTATAGAAACAACAGGAATGGAAGACATCTCAGGACACACCCAAGGCCCAGATCACTGCCTCTTCCACCTTCTAATTCCCCTGAAGCCAGAGCAACAAATGTGGCAGTTGCCTTCTTTAACCACTGCTGCTTTGCTGTATTAGGGAAAGGACTGTGAGCTCTGCCAAAGGACATATGCCTCCCCAAACGAGGGGCCGATAGGAGAACAACTAAAAGATGCTTGACTTTCATTTTGTCCATTTAAAGCACCGCATGAGAAACTAATCACAAATATATAAAGTTCTCTTGCTCCATGCACCACAGCTTTCTGCTCCAATTAAATAAATGGAGTAGTTTTAGGATGCATTCAGCTTATTAATTTTCAATAGAAGTGGGGAAAAAGTATTTAGCAAAAATTAAAAATAAAATAAATATAAGCCTCAATAGACAGATAATTAAAGAATTCTGCATATTATACATTTAAATCACAAAATTTGCATATTTGCTCTCAAACTGTGTTTTTAAGGTATATATTATTATTATCCTCTACCTGTGAAACACCATTGGATATGTATACGTCTAGTAGGAAATTTATGAAGCAATCCACTTGAAATGTGGGTTCGAAGCCCAGTGTTTCAATAGTTTATCATAAAAACCAATTAAGGTTCTAGGAGTCACCAGATGGTCAAAAACTTACACCTTTTCTCCCATGGTTCATTTCAGGTATTTCAATTATTGTCATTAACCTTTTTGTCATTATAACAAATGTCTGATTTAACTCCACTTTCAAAAGAATAAGACTTATCTTGGCTTACAATTTTGGGAGTTAGCATTCATGACAGACTTGTCCCATTTCAGGCATGTGAGAGGGCAGCAAATCACACAAACCTCATGGCATAACAAAGCCACTTAACTCAGGAAGAAATAGAGGTAAGGAACAATGGCTGTGACCCCCTAGTTCTCCCACTGTACCCCACCTCTTCCCAGCATCACCTTCAAACAGTGAAAAACTATAGACAAGCCTTTGAAGGACACTTACTGGACCTTTGAAGGACACTCTGACACTTTGGATGCAGATCATACCATAGTAATATTATCATTCTTAGATTGTTGTGTTTCTACATTCTCTAAGACATATTTCTTAAATTCGAAAACATTCCCTCTTTGTCTTCTGTTGCGCATGCTAGAGGATATTTAGTTTCTCTATGAGCAAGACTAGGATTTATCTATTATCTCAAAGCCATTAAGAAAAAGAATTTAAAAAAAAAAGTAAAAGAATTAAGAGATCAGCATGTGGGGCTGGATCCAAAACTCTATGTGTGTCCATGGGTCTTTGTGTGGTTTAGGTATAGTGTAACTGTAGCTTCAAGAAGGAATTGGATAGTGTTTCTTCTACTTTGTGGAATAGTTTGGAGAGTATTGGTATTTGGTTTTCTATAAAGGTCTGATAGAGTTCTGCACTAAACCCATCTGGTCCTGGGCTTTTTTTGGTTGGGAGATTTTAATAACCGCTTCTATTTCTTTAGAAGGTATGGGACTGTTTACATGATTTTTCTGATCCTGATTTAACTTTGGTACCTGGTATCTATCTAGAAAATTGTCCACTTCATCCAGATTTTCCTGTTTTGTTGAGTATAGACTTTTGTAGTAGAATCTCATGATTTTTTGAATTTCCTTAGTTTCTGTTTTTATGTCTCCCTTTTCGTTTCTGATTTTGTTAATTTGGATACTCTCTCTGTATGCTCTGGTTAGTGTGTCTAAGGGTTTAACTTTCTTGTTGATTTTCTCAAAGATCCAGCTCCTGGTTTTGTTGATTCTTTGTATAGTCCTTTTTGTTTCTCCTTGGTTGATTTCAGCCTTCAGTTTGATTATTTCCTGCTGTCTACTCTTGGGTGTATTTGCTTCTTTTTGTTCTAGAGCTTTTAGGTGTGCTGTCAAGCTGCTAGTGTATGTTTTCTCCTGTTTTGTTATGGAGGCACTCAGAGCTATGAGTTTTCCTCTTAGCACTGCTTTCATTGTGTCCCATAAGTTTGGGTATGTTGTGCTTTCATTTTTGTTAAATTCTAAAAAGTCTTTAATTTCTTTCTTTATTTCTTCCTTGACCAAGTTATCATTGAGTAGAGTGTTGTTCATCTTCCGTGTGTATGTGGGGTTTCTACCATTTTTGTTGTTATTGAAGACCAGTCTTAGTTCATGGTGATCTGATAGGATGCATGTGATTATTTCAATCTTCTTGTATCAATTGAGGCCTGTTTTGTGACTGAGTATATGGTCAATTTTGGAGAAGGTACCATGAGGTGCTGAGAAGAAGGCATATTCTTTTGTTTTAGAATAAAATGTTCTATAGATATTTGTTAAATCCATTTGTTTCATAACTTCTGTTAATTTCTCTACATCTCTGTTCAGTTTCTGCTTCCATGATCTGTCCATTAATGAAAGTGGGGTGTTGAAGACTTCCACTATTATTGTGTGAGGTGCAATATATGCTTTGAGTTTTAGTAATGTTTCTTTTAGGAATGTTGTTGCCCTTGCCTTTGGAGTGTAGATATTCAGGATTGAGAGTTCATCTTGGTGGATTTTTCCTTTGACTAGTATGAAGTGTCCTGCCTTATTTTTTTTGATAACTTTTGGTTGAAATTCAATTTTATTTGATATTAGAATGGCTACTCCAGTCTTTTTCTTGGGACCATTTGCTTGGAGACTTTTTTCCCAGCCTTTTACTCTGGTGAAGTGTCTGTCTCTGTCACTGAAATGCATTTCCTGTATGCAGCAAAATGCTGGGTCCTCTTTACATATCCAGTCTCTTAGTCTATATCTTTTCATTGGGGAATTGAGAGCATTGATGTTGAGAGATATTAGGGACCAATGATTATTGTTTACTATTATTTTGTTGTTAGAGGTGGAATTACGTTTGTGTCGCTATCTTTTTTTGGGTTAGTTAAAAGATTACTAGATTAGTTGCCCTCCTTGTATTGGAGTTTTCCATCTATTATCTTTTGTAGGGCTGGATTTGTGGGAAGATATTTTATAAATTAAGTTTTGTCATAGAATATCTTGTTTTCTCCACCTATGTTAATTGTGAGTTTTGCTGGATAGAATTGCCTGAGCTTATTTGTGTTCCTTTAGAGTCTGCATGACATCTGCCCAGGATCTTCTTTCACAGTCTTTTTTGAGAAGTCTGGTGTGATTCTGATAGGTCTGCCTTTATATGTTACTTAACCTTTTTCCCTTACTGCTTTTAATACTCTTTCTTTGTTTTGTGCATTTGTTGCTTTCACTATTATGTGACAGGAGGAATTTCTTTTCTGGTCCAATCTACTTGGAGTTCTTTAGGCTTCTTGTATGTCTATGGGCAACTCTTTCTTTACATTAGGGAAGTTTTCTTCTATAACTTTATTGAAGATATTCACTGGCCCTTTAAGTTGGGAATCTTCACTCTCTTCTATACCTATTGTCCTTGGGTTTAATCTTCTCATTTTGGCCTGGATTTCCTGGATGTTTTGGGTTATGAACTTTTGGCATTTTGCATTTTCTTTGACTGTTATGTCCATGTTTTCTATGGTATCTCCTGCCCCTGATATTCTCTCTTTTATCTCTTGTATTCTGTTGGTAATGTTTTTGCCTATGACTCCTGATCTTTTTCCTAGGTTTTCTTTCTCCAGGGTTGTCTCCCTTTGTGATTTCTTTATTGTTTCTATTTACATTTTTAGATCCTGGATGGTTTTGTTCAATTCCTTCACCTGTTTGGTTGTGTTTCCCCATAATTTTTTAAGAGATTTTTGTGTTTCCTCTTTAATGGCTTCTACTTGTTTACTTGTGTTGTCCTGTATTTCTTTAAGGGAGTTATTTATGTCCTTCTTAAAGGCCTCTAACATCATCATGAGCTGTGATTTTAAGTCAGAATCTTTTTTTTCTGGTGTATTGGGGTGTTCAGGGCTTGCTGTGTTGGGGGAACTCAGTTCTTATGATGCCAAGTGGCCTTGGTTTCTGTTGCTTAAGTTCTTGCCCTTGCCTCTCGTTATTTGCTTATCTCTGATGTTAGCTGGTCTTGCTGTCTCTGACAGTCGGTTTACCCTCCTGTAAACCTGTGTGTCTTCACTTCTGGAAGACCAGCTCTCTCCCAGTAGTATCTGGGTACAGAAAGCTGTGGCACAGGGTCAGCTCAGGGTGCAGACAGAAACTGGAAGGATCCTTTCCCAGACTGCTCCTAGATTCCTGTGTCCTGACAGTTCTGCCTACCTCAGAACCGAAATGTTGGCCTTATCTGTGCTCTCAGCTGTGTCAGCACTTCTGGGAGTCCAGCTCTCTCCTCGTGGTATCTGGGTACAGAGAGCTGTGCTATAGGGTATAGGGTCAGCTTCCGGCACAGGTGGACACCGGAAGACATAGTTTTGATATAGTTTTTCTGATAGCAACCTGGACTTTGGCATTTTGAAAACTACCCACATGATTTTTCGTAGGGAATTCTTAGAATTCCTAAAGTTGTGATGTTTGCAGTACTATCTGGTTTTCAAAGAGTGACTCATAACCAGATTTTATATCCCTAGGTAGAGGAAAAACCCTAATTGGAGTTATTTGCTGATGTGTATTTTTGTAATTTTAGGTTGTCAAAGTGATGCCATTAAATAAATAGGTAGGAAAAAAAATTAACATGTTTATTGATTTGTGCTATATAGCTCAGATGGGTTTTAAACTAACTATCTCACTTTGTAACCAAAGCTGGCCTTGAACTTCTGGCCCTCTTGCTTCTATCTTCTTGGTTCTGGGATTGAAGACCTGCATTACCATACCTAGTTTTGTTTTGCGCCTTGGATGTACCCAGTTCTAGCTAAGTTGATTTTGGATTAGTTTTGGCACATACAGATATCACTGTTCACAAAATCTGATATTGGAGTGTTAATTAGAGTTCTTCAGTGAAACAGAATCAATAACATTTATATGTATACATATATGAGAAGGTATATGAGAAGGTATTTGCTGTGGCAATTAGCTTACACAATTATGGAGGTCGGATAGTCTCACTACAGTCCATTTTCAAGCTAGAGAATTAGGGAAGTAGGGAATATGGTTCAGTTCAACTTCAAAAGCCTGAGAAACAAAGAAACTAACATTAAAACTCATTTTGAGGCTAAAAGACAGAGAACCTGAAGTTCTGATCCTGAAGGGTGGGAGATGAATGTACCAACTCTTCAGGAAGAGTGGGAAGAATTGGGCGTGAGTGTGTAATAAAGAGGAGGATGGAAGGGATTGAGGAAGAAAGAGATAGTAAGATAATAAAGGAAGAATTAGAGAGAAAATACAAATCCACCCTATCTGTCTTTTTGTATTATCCAAGACATCAGTAGATTGGATGGTGATGAACCATATTAGGTGAGAATGAACTTTCTTATCCAGTGAATTGATTCAAATACTAGTCACACCCAGAAACACCCTCATAGACTTACACTCCGAAATAAAGATTTGCCAAATGAGAATTAATCTTATCACATTGACATCCAATTTTAACCATTTTATATGGTAAATAAAATGGAATTAATAATTCTAGATGAAGAATGGAACTCCCTGATCCTGAGACTTAAGTGAATAACAATAACAAAGGCAAACACAATAGAACATGAAACTGGATCAAGGCAGAGTGTTACAGCTAGTTCTTTGGTGTTTTGAAGTGTCCAATGTTCTGCTAAAACTGATCACTATGTAAGAAGTGCAAATTTAGACAAGTGCAGAAAAAGAGACAGAAGGGGAGGAGAATATGGAGTAGGTGACACTAAGGGAAAAGGAAATTAACAGACCCAATTGTTCTAATTACTGAAAGCTGGATGGGAAGCCTGTGAGTGAAGAGGCCCTTTTGGAAAGTCTGGTCTTACTGTGAGAGAATAAAAAAGAATCAGGAAGCTTTAAAAGGTACTCATTGTAAGACCTTCACGTAAGCAGCATGAACCATACTTACAGATACGAGCTACTTCATATGAGTCTGTGTCCCATTGATTTCCATTTTGGAACATAGTGAGGTTCAGTAAATACTTACTGTGTTAAGTCACTAAGTTAGAGGGTAACCTGAAACAATACATGGCAACCTTTCAAAATAAAAAAACCCAAAAAGTATATAAAAATCTAGAAGCAAAATATAGCTTTCTGTATACAAAGATTCTCTTTTTCTTTCCCATTGGCATTTTCTTCTCTTAGGTTCCAAGTAGCACCATAACCCCAGATGTCATTATTTAATGAACATGAATGAGTGCCTCTCCAAAATATCCCCACTGAAGCTTGAAATGTATTTTCAAATTATTTTTTGTTAAATTTTATCTGAAAAGATCACAGCGCTGTAGGCTAAATTCCAATGAAACCAAACATGATATTGGAGCGGTAACACATTTAAGTTCTATTTGTTGTTAATACCCGGGTCAAAATGAGAGTGAGGGAAGTTATAGGCTAAGTTGATTTTGAGTAAGCTGGAGATAGATGGATTGGCCCTAAAGTCTTCCTTCTGAATGCATTATTATCTCAGAACATCAGCTTCAAGGAGGAGCTTGTTAGAAGTTAGCGCCACAAGAAGATTGAAATAATCCCATGCAACCTATCAGATCACCACAGAATAAGGTTGGTCTTCAATAAAAACTAAAATGATAGAAACCCCACATACACATGGAAGATGAACAACACTCTACTCAATGATAACTTGGTCAAGGAAGAAATAAAGAAAGAAATTAAAGACTTTTTAGAATTTAATGAAAATGAAGGCACAATGTACCCAAACTTATGGGACACAATGAAAACTGTGCTAAGAGGAAAACTCATAGCTCTAAGTGCCTCCCCAAAGAAACTGGAGAGAGCATACACTAGCAGCTTGACAACACACCTAACAAACAAAAAGAAGCAAATACACCCAAGAGGAGTAGAAGTCAGGAAATAATCAAACTGAGGGCTGAAATCAACCAAGGAGAAACAAAAAAGACTATACAAAGAATCAACAAAACCAGGAGCTGGTTCTTTGAGAAAATCAACAAGATAGATAAACCCTTAGCCAGACTAATTAGAGGGTACCGAGAGAGTATCCAAATTAACAAAATCAGAAATGAAAAGGGAGACAAAAAATCAGAAACTGAGGAAATTCAAAGAATCATGAGATCCTACTACCAAAGCCTATACTCAACAAAACAGGAAAATCTGGATGAAATGGACAATTTTCTAGATAGATACCAGGTACCAAAGTTAAGTCAGGATCAGTTAAACCATCTCAACAGCCCCATAACTCCTATAGAAATAGGTGCAGTTATTAAAATCTCCCAACCAAAAAGAGCCCAGGACCAGATGGGTTTAGTGCAGAATTCTATCTGATCTTCATAGAAGACCTCACACCAATACTCTCCAAACTATTTCACAAAATAGAAACAGATGGGTCACTACCCAATTCCTTCTATGAAACCACAATTACTCTTATACCTAAACCACACAAAGACCAAACAAAGAAATGGAACTTCAGACCAATTTCTCTTATGAATATTGATGCAAAAATATTCAATAAAATTCTTGCAAATAGATCCAAGAACACATCAAAACTATCATCCATCATGATCAAGTAGGCTTCATCCCAGAGATGCGGGGATGGTTCAATACATGGAAATCCATCATCATAATTCACTATATGAACAAACTCAAAGAAAAAATACCACATGATCATTTCATTAGATGCTGAGAAGGCAGTTGACAAAATTCAACAACCCTTCATATTAAAAGTCTTGGAAAGATCAGGAATTCAAGGCCCATATCTAAACATAGTAAAAGCCATATAGAGCAAACAAGTAGCCAACATCAAACTAAATGGCAAGAAACTTGAAGCAATCCCACTAAAATCAGGGACTAGACAAGGCTGCCCACTCTCTCCCTACTTATTCATTATAGTACTCAAGGTCCTAGCCAGAGCAATCAGACATCAAAAGGAGGTGGAAGGGATACAAATTGGAAAGGAAGAAGTCAAAATATCACTATTCGAAGATGATATCATAGTATACTTATGTGACCCCAAACGTTTTACTAGAGAACTACTAACCCTGATAAACAATTTCAGCAAAGTGGCTGGATATAAAATTAACTCAAACAAATCAGTAGCCTTCTTCTATTCAAAGGATAAACAGGCTGAGAAAGAAATGAGGGAAATGACACCCTTCACAATAGTAACAAATAACATAAAATACCTCGGTGTGACTCTACCCAAGCAAGTGAAAGATCTGTATGACAAGAACTTCAAGTTTCTGAAGAAAGAAATTGAAGATCTTAGAAGATGGAAAGATCTCTTATGCTCATAAATTGGCAGGATTAATATAGTAAAAATGGCCATTTTGCCAAAAGCAATCTGCAGATTGAATGCAGTTCCCATCAAAATTCCAACTCAATTCCTCACAGAGTTAGAAAGAACAATTTGCAAATTCATTTGGAATAAGAAAAACCCAGGATAGCAAAATCAATATTCAGCAATTAAAGAACTTCTGGGGGAATCACCATCCCTGACCTCAAGCTGTATTACAGAGCAGTAGTGATAAAAACTGTATGGTATTGGTACAGAGACAGGCAGGTAGATTCATGGAATAGAATTGATGATCCAGAAATGATCCCACACACCAATGGTCATCTCAATCTTTGACAAAAGGAGCTAAAACCATCCAATGGAAAAAAGACAGCATTTTCAACAAATGGTGCTGTTTCAACTGGAGGTCAGCATGTAGAAGAATGCAAATCAGTCCATTCTTATCACCCTGTACAAAGCTTAAGTCTAAGTGGATCAAGGACCTCCACATAAAATCAGATACACTCAAGCTAATAGAAGAAAAAGTGGGGAAGAGTTTCGAACACATGGGCCCTGGGGCAAATTTCCTGAACACAACACTAATGGTTTATGCTCTAAGATCAAGAATCGATGAATGGGACCTCATAAAACTGCAAAGCTTCTGTAAGGTAAAGGACACTGTTATTAGAACAAAATGGCAACCAACAGATTGGGAAAAGATCCTACATCCAATAGAGGGCTAATATCCAAAATATACAAAGAACTCAAGAACTTAGACTCCAGAGAGCCAAATAACCCTATTAAAAATGGGGTACAGAGCTAAACAAAGAATTCTCAGCCGAGGAATACTGAATGGCTGAGAAGTACCTAAGGAAATGTTCAACATCCTTAGTCATCAGGGAAATGTAAATCAAAACAACCCTTAGATTCCACCTCACACCAGTCAGAATGGCTAAGATCAAAAATTCATGTGACAACAGATGTTGGCAAGGATGTGGAGAGAGAGGAACACTCCTCAGTTGTTGGTGGGATTGCAGACTGGTACAACCATTCTGGAAATTTGTCTGAAGGTTCCTCAGAAAATTGGACATT
This sequence comes from Rattus rattus, assembly GCF_011064425.1. Classification (NCBI taxonomy): domain Eukaryota; kingdom Metazoa; phylum Chordata; class Mammalia; order Rodentia; family Muridae; genus Rattus; species Rattus rattus. Next base: position 24,113,372 of record NC_046171.1, on the reverse strand, counting down.
GTACTACCTGAGGACCCAGCTATACTTCTCCTGGGCATATACCCAAAAGATACTCCAACATATAACAAAGACACGTGCTCCACTATGTTCATAGCAGCCTGATTTATAATAGCTAGAAGCTGGAAAGAACCCAGATGCCCTTCGAAAGAGGAATGGATATAGAAAATGAGGTACATCTATACTACTCGGCTATCAAAAACAATGACTTTATGAAAATCATAGGCAAATGGATTGAACTAAAAAATATCATCCTGAGTGAGGTAACCCAATCACTGAAAAACACACATGGTATGCACTCACTGATAAGTGAATATTAGCCCAAAAGCTCGAATTACCCAAGATACAATCCACAGACCACATGAAGCTCAAGAAGGACCAGCAAAGTATGGATGCCTCACTCCTTCTTAAAACGGGGAACAAAAATATTTATAGGAGGGTATATGGAGGCAAAGTTTGGAGCAGAGACTGAAGGAACAGCCATTCAGAACCTGCTCCACAGGTATATACAGGCCAAATATATACAGCCACCAAAACTAGATAAGATTGATGTGCATGCTGACAGGAGCCTGATATAGCTGTCTCCTGAGAGGCTCAGCCAGAGTGTGACAAATACAGGGGTGAATGCTAGCAGCAAACCATTGAACTGAGAATGGGACCCCCAGTTGGAGGAATTAGAAAAAGTATTGAAAGAGCTGAAGGGGCTTGCAACCCCATAAGAACAACAATGCCTACCAACCAGAGCTGCCAGGGACTATCTCACTACCCAAAGACTGGGCTGACCAATGGCTTCAGCTGCATATGTAGCAGAGGATGGCCTTGTTGGGAACCAATGGAAGGAGAAGCCCTTGGTCCTGCCAAGGCTGGACCCCCCAGTGTAGGGGAATGTCAGGGTGAGGAATGAAGTGGGGGTGGTTGGGGAGGGGAGCACACTTATAGAAGAAGGGGAGGGGAATGGGATAGGAGGCTTATGTCAGGGAAATCAGGAAAGGGAATAGCATTAGAAATGTTAATAAAATAATATCCAATAAAAGAAAAAAAGTTAGAGCCACACTCCACTCCTGTTGAATCCAGTTTGCTCTGAAAACATGTATTTGACTCCTATTCAAATGAAATTTGAGCTTAAAGGTTTCTCACACTCGGCTCATGTTGACATCATCTAGCTAAGTAAAATATAGCATTTTGAGTTTCTCTTCCAGAGGACCTAGTGACATTTTTAGCAGTTCTCTGGTAATGCTGATGTCACTGATTCAGTAGTCACGTTTTGAGAATCAAGATTCCGAAGTATGGAGCCAGTCATGCTGGAGAAGGAGATTAGACAGAATTCATAATTTCAGAGTTATGCCCCAGACCTACTCACTAAGACATCTTTGTTATCTCAACCTATCCAAGAACTTTGGGGTCATTCCGTTTGTTCAAAGCTATTCTTGATGCTCTAGGCATGTTTTATGGGCTATCTCACATAAGTTTCTTGCAACAGTTATTTGTCAGTATTCTATGTTGCTGTTCTCAATGTTGTCTCGTTCCATTATGTCTCCAAAGGGGTTGTTATCTGAGTACACAAAAGCTGTTATTCTATGCCATCTTATACCCCCTTATTGATCTTTTTGTTGCTTTAGGTAGTGCTTTTCAGAACTAGAAAAAAAAAAAAAAAAAGAGAAAGTTTAACAACGCCTAATGACATAATGGATGTCAACAAGAAGTATTAAATTCTAAACTATTAGGTGAAAATAAGTGAGTCAAATCCTGTGCAACTCGAAGCCCCTTATCTACATTCGCTTCCTCAAAAACAGCAAGCGGACAGTTGATATCTTGTGATGCAGGATAAAAGTAAGCGCACAGTACCCCCTGGGAAGTATTATTTACTAAAGCGCAAAACCAGAAGATAAACAAGCATTTAGAGAAAACTACTAGTTTATAGGAAATGTTAGCAAAACATGGCAGTGCATTTATTATAATAAAGAAGCAACCAGGCGAAGTCCAATTTAGATTATTCACTATGCATTTGGGTCTGAAATGTCTTCTAAAGACCCCTGTACATAGGTTTTCCGCTCATGGTGGTGTTGGAAAGTGGAGAAACTTTAGGGAAGCATTTCTTGACAGTCTCTGAGGGAATGCCCTTGAAAGAGATGTTAGGACTTAACACCTGATATATCCCTGTTAAGAGCACAATATTTGCCTATATTCTCAAAGGTGGCCTTTCATATTAAACGTCTACAAATGTTTCTAAAAAATGCTTTCAGACAGGGACATTTCTGTTACAAGATCTGCTCTTTCAGGCTGGAGAGGCACGTCTTTTCAAGCCTCAGGAAATTGACTGGGTAAGTGCCCTGCTTATGCTCTCGCTTTGTATCACTCTGAAGAACTCCACAGTTGGTTCTTTGATTCAGAACCAAACTACTGCCTCATTCCTGTTGGTATTTCATTAAATTAATTTTAAATACTCAGCCAGTTTTGAGGTGTTGTTTTTGTATTTCACTTAAATTCCATAAGCATACCATGAGGCAGAGTGTTCCTGTTTCCATATTTTCTTAGTACAAAATACATTAAAGTTCAGACAGTTTATTGTTTATTGTTGTAACAGTTAATAAATCCATTGTTAAGGTATGGGAAATGAACTGGAACCCATAATTTTCTGACTGCTAACACAAACACTGCCATTTCACAATGATACCTTTAACAATGTGTGCTCTGATTTGAAATAGGAAAATACTGAATTAGTACATGTCTCATTCAGCTACCTTAATTATAGGCAGCAGCCCACGGGTCCCCCGTGAGCCTACTTTCTGGTATGTTCCTGGGAATAAGTGTCTGTCTTCAAGGGTCGTGGACTCTGGTGGGAGCACTGGAGCCTTCTACATCCAGTGTCTGGACATCTGGGGCAGCTGTGCTCAGCTCAGCTTCTATATATTAATGAGGTTATAGTTTCACTTTGTTTATTCTTGGTACCTTAGTTAAAAATTATGATTGCTAAGATTTACATTGGTGGGGCGTTCATAAAAGGTTTAGAATTCTCCCTAAACTTAAACTGTTATATATTTATTTTTGTCGGAACAGTTCATTTTTTATAATTTTCTAAACTTGCATCAATATCAATACCAGAAGAAAAAATATATATACATTATAATGAAAACAGATTAAATTAAGTACCCTAATTGCATTTACTAGATCATTTCAAAGAAGAGGATAAAATGATTATATGATCTAACAAATGACTATAGGGACAAAACATTAAAATGTGATTATCCTTGGTAGAGTTTACTACCTAAGTCCTGGTAAATGGTGACAAGTTGTGTTGTAAATGCATTTGAGCCCTAGATGCCAACAGAAAGAAATGTAGTCTTCAGTTGAGGAATGCTGATGGTTTAAACAGGACAGGGTTATTATTCCCAGCGGGTTTATTGGAATCTGCATGGTGGGATGTGGAAACATAAGGGACAATGATCAGGGCTTTCCAAAAATTTACTTCCTTAAGCAGTTGGCTGACTCTGAGTTCACTTACCTTGTACATGAAGCAAGGCAGTTTTTTAAAAACTTAGTTTCTGAATTCATTTTCTAATAGTTTCCATGTCATTGGAGTAAGGGTGTAGAATACACGATTTCTTTACCTTCTTGCTATCTGGAGATCAGCCCACCTCCCCAGTCAAGGAAGAAAGTGCTCCATTTTAACCAGCTCCTTAGCATGCCTCATAACTTTGGAATGTTTTCTCACTTTACTCCAGTGCACCTTATTCATTTTATTTTATTTGAAGAGTTTAATGGGCATGAATGAGAGTTCTACCTCATTGCTTACAGCAACATGAGACACAGTTGCTCTAAACCCTTCCTCTAAACACAAATGTTCATTAGAAATAGTCAGGGAACATTAACAATATTCTATTGCCTTTTTTGTATTAAGAAACCAATACTTCACTGGTCGACAGTTGGCCTTGAGCACCGAAATTTCTGTGATGCTCAGGAGTTTTAAAGAGCAGCTACTGCTGAGAACCGCTGCCCAGAGAGTTGGGAGAAGTCAGGGCACATCTGGATTGACCAAGTATTGACCTATCCAGACAATGAGTTGGCAGGGATGGCACAGAATTCAGTTGGCCTTTCTGATGCTTCTAATTCTTTATACTGAGAAAGTTCTGCAGGATTTCATTTCCCAGAGTATTTGCTTCATAGTTTTCATTCTCGATAAATAAATTATTTATACATAAGCACACTGATGAAATGCTCTCAAAGCTATTACTATTTCCAACCCACAGGAGCTGGTTTGTTTCAAAAGTTTTGAAGCCACTTCACACTCCCTAAGTGTGTCACTCTGCCATGCTACTTTTGAGTTAAAGGTATGTGCAAAACATCAGAAGCAGAAGGTCACTTTGACCCTCATGTTGTTTTCAAAAGCAAAAGATAGATGGGATCCCCAAACAAGATGCTCTCTCTACAGCACAAGGGAGAGCTTCATTCTTGTTGTATAGCATGAGAAATGGAGGCTGAGAACACTCTCTACAGACTTCATTAATGTAACTATCATCGCCCAGCCTTCCTGTCTAATTAATTTAGTTGCTCTTTTGCAACATATCATTCTTTTCTAATTAGTATTCAATCCTTTGGTTCTCAGCTTCTTAATGAAGGCTCTCATGCACTGTAAGATTCACATTAAACATGTTCAGGTGCTTTTTATAATTACATCAATTATAACTCAGGCTCAATGTAAAACAAACAAATAAAGAGTAAGGGCTTGGAGGTGAAGGTTTGGTTTCCCTGAAAATTTTGGCCTTTCTTCTCTCTTTTTCTCCCTTTCTTTTTTCTTCCTTCATTCCTTCCTTCCTTCTTCCCTTCCTTCCTTTCTTTCTTCTCTTTATTTTATGAATTTGATTGAGAGATGTTAAGCATTATGGGGGTTGGGAGAGAGACCTCTGGAGCCAGAGAGACATCTCAGCTGAAAAAATGCATGCCTTGAGACATGAAGACCTGTGTTTGAGTCTGGGGATGCACATAAAATTTCCAGTCTTAGTACTGCACATAGAACCTCAGAGCCAGGCAGCTGGAGAAACAGAGGGCATTGGGGCTTGCTGGCCAGCCAGTCCAGCTTACTTGGTGAGATTCAGGCCAATGAGAGAACCTTCTCTGGAAAAACAAGCCTGATGCCTCCTTTTCGTTGTTCTCTGTCCTTGTGTCCATTCCCTCCAATTCCCGAGGCTCCAGACAGTTTCTCTGTGTAGCCTTGGTTGTTCTGGCATTCACGTTGTAGAATACGCTGGCCTTGAACTTATAGACCTGCCTGTCTCCTGAGTGCTGACATTAAAGACATATATCATCACATCAACCTAGGCTGATGACTCTTAAGGAATGACAGAGATGTCCTCTGGCCTCCAAATATATGCTTATAGGTGATTACGTGTGCATGCCCACACATGAATATGCATACATGTTCATCTACACATTCATACAATATGTACACTAAACAAATGAATAAAACTAAGAGGCCCCTATGCAAACCAAGGAAGCCTGGTTTACATATGCTGACATGGAACATTTAAGCGTCTCTGCTGAATGATTGTAATCATGGTAATAGCACCAAGGAGAGAAGATGCTTGGAGGACACCTGACTTACTGCTGTAAAATTTGATCACAACTAGAAGGGAAGGACATACAATTGTCAATAAAGTGAAAGGAAGCAGGGGTTTTGTTTAGGGACTTTCAGAATCAACTGAGCACCAAGCCTTAACAGATACTTCTCTGTGGCTAAAGGAAAAACATTGTTCTCAAGTGTAATCACTAAAGTTTAGGGATCATTTTCCTGAAGGCACCTCTTCTTCATGTTGGAACAATAACAAAAGCTACTCATGTGTCTCTGGGTTCTTCCCCAATCTGAGTTCTAAAATCCATAACCCTCAGTGGCTACACAAACATGATTTCCACAAGAAATAATTCCCCACGTTTTTCTTCTACCCATCCCTGTAGAACAGAAAGATCATCTATGTGTTAGATTATATTACACAGGTTTTTTTTTCCTACTTAATGGGAGAAGAATTTAGGCGGCTACATATTTTTAAAGTTTCTTTTTAAAAATAACCTATCTACTATAATCCCAATCCAAATAGTAAAAATTCTTAAACTATTTTATGGATTGGTTTGACTGTTAATATTATCATCTTTTAATTATTGGAAATTTTCTAACCACAAAACTTTTCTTTCCTTTTAATTTAGTTCTACTCCTTTCTTTTCTGCCCAAAAATGTTAAGTAGGAAAATGGCCTGACATTCAGCTAAACTCAGATGCCAGCCTTCTCTGGAATGCTGTACTATGTTGGGCTGTGACTTCTGTGGAATTTAATTCCCATTTACCAAGAGCTCCCACTTACTTTAATATATGTGAGAAGAAGGAGAAAAAAAACAGAAGTGAAAATAGTTCATTATGCTCTGCTTTTGGTTGTGAGTTAGGCTATGGTAAATAGCAATGGCAAAAGAAGAAGTTAAGCTAAAATGTAATCTGATTAGCATCCAGTTTTTCTGGTTGAAGAATTAGAGGAAGTGATGAATCCAGTCCAGACTTAAAATGTGGCACAGATGATGCTTTGGCCCTCATCCCTGCTTTGCCTGCACTGTGTTGAGAAGCACCGTCTCTGGCCTGGCTTTCCATTTCCACCCAATTTTTTGGGAGCCTTCATTCTGCATGCCTCTCCAGACTCTCTGTATTAACAAGTGGCCCTCCTTCTTGGCCTCCCCACTCATGTCCTGAGCTCCATGCACTGTAAGAACTGCCTGGGTCTTAAACTCGGAACACTTGGCATTATTTCATGGCCTCATTTTTCTACTCCAATCTTTGGCTGTTTAAGAAGTGTAGGAAACAGCCTACAAATTCTAAAAATTATTCTTGTATAAGATAGTGGCAAGGCACTGGAAAAATTTCCTGAACAAAAACACCAATGGCTTATGCTCTAAGATCAAGAATCGACAAATGGGATCTCATAAAACTGCAAAGCTTCTGTAAGGCAAAGGACACTGTGGTTAGGACAAAACGGCAACCAACAGATTGGGAAAAAGATCTTCACCAATCCTACAATAGATAGAGGCCTTATATCCAAAATATACAAAGAACTCAAAAAGTTAGACCTCAGGGAGACAAATAACCCTATTAAAAAATGGGGTTCAGTGCTAAACAAAGAATTCACAGCTGAGGAATGCCGAATGGCTGAGAAACACCTAAAGAAATGTTCAACATCTTTAGTCATAAGGGAAATGCAAATCAAAACAACCCTGAGATTTCACCTCACACCAGTGAGAATGGCTAAGATCAAAAACTCAGGTGACAGCAAATGCTGGTGAGGATGCGGAGAAAGAGGAACACTCCTCCATTGTTGGTGGGATTGCAGACTGGTACAACCATTCTGGAAATCAGTCTGGAGGTTCCTCAGAAAATTGGACATTGAACTGCCTGAGGATCCCAGCTATACCTCTCTTGGGCATATACCCAAAAGATGCCCCAACATATAAAAAGACACATGCTCCACTATGTTCATCGCAGCCTTATTTATAATAGCCAGAAGCTGGAAAGAACCCAGATGCCCTTCAACAGAGGAATGGATACAGAAAATGTGGTACATCTACACAATGGAATATTACTCAGCTATCAAAAACAATGACTTTATGAAATTCCTAGGCAAATGGTTGGAACTGGAAAATATCCTGAGTGAGCTAACCCAATCACAGAAAGACATACATGGTATGCACTCACTGATAAGTGGCTATTAGCCCAAATGCTTGAATTACCCTAGATGCCTAGAACAAATGAAACTCAAGACGGATGATCAAAATGTGAATGCTTCACTCCTTCTTTAAAAGGGGAACAAGAATACCTTAGGCAGGGAAGAGAGAGGCAAAGATTAAAACAGAGACTGAAGGAACACCCATTCAGAGCCTGCCCCACATGTGGCCCATACATATACAGCCACCCAATTAGACAAGATGGATGAAGCAAAGAAGTGCAGACCGACAGGAGCCGGATGTAGATCTCTCCTGAGAGACACAGCCAGAATACAGCAAATACAGAGGCGAATGCCAGCAGCAAACCACTGAACTGAGAATAGGACCCCCGTTGAAGGAATCAGAGAAAGAACTTGAAGAGCTTGAAGGGCCGAGACCCCTATATGTACAACAATGCCAAGCAACCAGAGCTCCAGGACTAAGCCACTACCTAAAGACTATACATGGACTGACCCTGGACTCTGACCTCATAGGTAGCAATGAATATCCTAGTAAGAGCACCAGTGGAAGGGAAGCCCTGGTCCTGCTAAGACTGAACCCCAGTGAACTAGACTGTTGGGGGAGGGCGGCAATGGGGGAGGGTTGGGAGGAACACCCACAAGGAAGGGGGGGAGGGAAGGGGACGTTTGCCCGGAAACCGGGAAAGGGAATAACACTCGAAATGTACATAAGAAATACTCAAGTTAATTAAAAAAAAAAAAGATAGTGGCAAGGCATCCAAATAGTTTAATATTTGGGTGAAATCTGTGAGATAAGAATGTACCTTTCTCCTAGCTTCCTCATTAACAGTTTGTCCTGGGTAGAGTGTGAGTTTCCAGGATGAGTACTCCATGGAAATATCCTATGCTTATATCTGCCCCAGGAAGTAACGTGGGGAATCAGAATCCCCTCTAGAAGGCTTTATCACCTGGAGAAGTGGACAGCTAGGAAATCACGGTGATGTGCTCCTTGCTTGAATGAGGTCCAGGAATAAGTCAATCAGCAAATATCAGTTCTATACAACAGTGAGAGATCTTAACAAATACAGCAGAAACAAAGGCTTGGAAACAAAGAGATGCTGTTGGGTCCAAAGTGACCCAAAATGGTAGTACTGGCAGTGGAGGGCCAGCCCAGACAGGACCCTGCTAGGTAAACAGAAGGTAAATAGACACCTAAACTCAGTACTCCTCAGGAATTTCATAGGGCAGGTCATTACTTTCCTTATCTACTTCTCTAATGGTTAAACTACCCTGTACAAAGGCCAATTAACCAAAACAGCCTACAACAGATCAAAGTCCCCATGCAAACTCCTCACAGGCTTTTCTGGTCTGCACCCTCCTCTGATACTGCCTGTTCCAATAAAACTGGCAAAGCTTTTCCTGCAGGGTGCTGTTCTCTATTCTCCAGCAGTTTGTGTCCCCCAATAAACTTTCTTTCTACCCATTGAGTGGTCTAGTTTGTGAATTTCACTGTGCCTTGCTTACAGATTTCTGGTTCTCCCTTGCACCCTTCTGATTACATTTTTTAGCACGTCACTTAAGATAAGTTGTAAAAGAAGGCGAATATATGTGCAGCATGCATGTGTGTATATGTGCATGTGTGTATATGTGTATGTGTGTGTGTCTACATGTGTGTGCATATGTATGTATATATATTTGTGAATGTGTGTGCATGTGTGTGTGTGTGTGTGTGTGTGTGTGTATGTGTGCACAAAAGAGGCAGTTAAGAGGGCATAGAAGCTGCTGTAAAGGGGAAATAGAGATTTCTATCCTGACTATAGAAGGACCGTCCAGAGGTTAGCCACAGATAGCCCTTGGAGTATATAGTGCTGTGATGATAACACAGTGAAAGTTCTGGGCAAGCTTTGATTGTGAAAGGAGCATTCAGGGTAAATAAACAATAAAAATTGTTTACAAAAGGAAGAAGACAAATATAATTAAGAAGAGGAGGAAGAGGAAGAAGAGGAAAGGGAAAGGGAAAGAGAAGAAAAATAGGGAGGAGGAGAAGAATGGACAATAAGTAAAATTCAGACACATGCGGTACAAAAGCATTTCTTTATAAAAAAAGAAAAATTTTAAAAGAAAAATAAACTTCAGACACATTGATGTCTCTGTCTTGAAAAATCTGGTTCAAATTCACTTTATTTTGGCAGTTTTCCTATTCACATGAAAATATTTATCAGGTCACCTCAGGCAACATTATTTGAAAAAACACAGAATGCCCACAGAAAGGACTGGAAACATTTAGGTGGGGGTTGGGGGGAAGAAACAAAAGAAAAGCCCCACAGAACTAGATAACTAGGGCAAGTTTGCAGCTTACTTCCTTTCTAAATTCAAAAGAAAACCCAATCTGTCTTCTGCATCACAATATAACTTTCCTGTCTGCCTCTCTGTTATCAAAGTTTCTCTTTGAATTTACTGTTCTGAGAAATGTGTCCACTCTCATTAATGGTCTTACATACTGACTTTCAACAAACAATGCGGTTTCACTTGGACTGCTTCCTATGGGAAGCATTTTTTTTAAAAAAAGATTTACTTACTTGATTATTATCTGTAAAACACTTAAGGCAGGCAATTCTCTCCACTGCAATACCCATGGTAAGCACAAGTGGAGTCTGGTGCACTGAGTCCCTGCCAAGTCCAGCCTCTGGAATAAAGGAAAGTAAACAGCAGGCTCCAAAATGTAGGTCAGAGCGTTCTGAGAAGGTAAGAGTCACATTTTACTAGTTTATCTCAGAATAGTTTTAATACCCGAGCATTATTTCTGAGGGGTTCCCATGATGCCATGCTGTACCATTACGGTCATGGTTGATGATGGGCTGCTGTGGACATTTGAGAGCCTGGCAGATCATCTAGGGGGTCTGAAAATGACCGAGCATAAAAACTTTATCCAGAAGGTTTCTAATTGAGTGGGAAGATTAGAAATGTTCTTTTCAGAACTACAAACATATGATATACAGAGAAAGTCATAGTGAATGACTGATTGGGCAGAAGACAAACAATACCCAGAGAGAGAGAGAGGTTCTTGCTCACAAGATGGCCTGAATTCGACACCTGGAACTCACAGAAGAGGAGGACCAGCTTTCTGAAGCTGTCCTCTAACTTCGACATAGGATCTACAGACACACACACACACACACACACACACACACACACACACACACACACACACTCCTTTTTAAAAAATGGGCAAAATCTACAAGACAGAGAATCCTGTATAACACCAGAAGCATGGAGAGAAAAACCACAAATCAAAACAAAACAAACCAACCAAGAAAATATTAGCAACTACCTGGAAGAAGAAACAAGTAACTAGCAGAAATTCACTAAAATGGAAAGAGACTGCAACAGGGCCTGTCCAGTGGCCTGTTAGGACCGATCAAGCAGTTTTCCAATTCAGATATTACATCCTAGAATATACTTCAGTAAACCCTGAAATGAACTTTATTGCTGGCAACTAGAGGAGTCTATCTACAGCATTTTGGCTCCATGATAAGTTTTAGGATGCATTTCAAACAGTTTTCAAAGTAATGTGAAAACATAATTAGCAATTATATTTAGTGTTTACATTTTGCAATTGCGGCTGACCTCAGAGTAGAGGGTTGAATATCACTCTTCTGAAACTTTCCATAATTATCTGGACAGGCAGTGACAAAAATAAACATTTTGATGAAATTATCAAGATGAATTAACTGTCTATTATTTAATGGGAATCAGATACTTTCCTGTTCTGGATTCTGCCGTAGTTTAAATCTTGTTACTGTGGTTTGTTACTATGCACTACCAGATATACTGGGTTTTTCAATATAGCAAATATGCTTAGATCACAGAGCTCCTTATTTGGTAGGAAGTAAGGTACTTCCTGTTCTAGAAAAGGGTCATGATCTTCAACTATAGATGAATGTAGATGCTAGCTTCATTTCTCTGTGTGTCTGGACAAATAGAGAAAAGATAGTCTATATATATGTGTGTGTGTGATTTAAAAACTCTTTTTTCTGAGTTCATATTTATAACACCTAATAAAGTCTATACTGTGTGGCAGAGCAGACTAAATAATAGCAATGTCGGACAATTTTCTCCTTTTAATAAGCTTGCTCATATAACAGAGAAATGAAATTGCCTAGAAATAAAAGATTGCACTGGAAAATACAAATAAAAGTTTACATGCACCATCATATCTTTGGAAGCTATTTTCTTTGACCAAAATCTCACATTGATGCCTAGCCTAGCTTCCATGGCTCAGGGGATCCTCCCACCTCAAACTGCAGAAGAACAAAGACTATTAGCATGACCACTGTGGCACTATACTCCTCAAGACATTTTTTTGTTACAGTAAGATGGGGGATTGACTCGAACACATGGGCACTGAAGAAAATTTCCTGAACAAAACACCAATGGCTTATGCTCTAAGATCAAGAATCGACAAATGGGATCTCATAAAACTGCAAAGCTTCTATAAGGCAAAGGACACTGTGGTTAGGACAAAATGGCAACCAACAGATTGGGAAAAGATCTTTACCAATCTTAGAACTGATAGAGGCCTTATATCCAAAATATACAAAGAACTCACAAAGTTAGACCTCAGGGAGACAAATAACCCTATTAAAAATGGGGTTCAGAGTTAAACAAAGAATTCACAGCTGAGGAATGGGGAATGGTTGAAAAGCACCTAAAGAAATGTTCAACATCTTTAGTCATAAGGGAAATGCAAATGAAAACAACCCTGAGATTCCACCTCACACCAGTCAGAATGGCTAAGATCAAAAACTCTAGTGACAGCAGATGCTGGCTGAAATGATGTGGAGAAAGAAGAACACTCTGCCATTGTAGGTGGGATTACAGACTGGTACAACCATTCTGGAATTCAGTCTGGAGCTTCCTCAGAAAATTGGACATAGAACTACCTCAGGACCGAGCTATATCTCACTTGGGCATATACCCAAAAGATGCCCCAACAAATAACAAAGACACATCCTCTACTATGTTCATAGCAGCCTTATTTATAATAGCCAGAAGCTGGAAAGAACCCAGATGCCCTTCAACAGAGGAATGGATATAGAAAATGTGGTGCATCTACACAATGGAATACTACTCAGCTATCAAAAACAATGACTATGAAATTTATAGGCAAATGGATGGAAGTGGAAAATATCATCCTGAGTGAGGTAACCCAATCACAGAAAAACACACACGGTATGCACTCGTTTATAAGTGGATATTAGCCCAAATGCTTGAATTACCCTAGATGCACAGAACACATGAAACTCAAGAAGGATGACCAAAATGCAGATGCTTCACTCCTTCTTTAAAAGGGGAACAAGCATACCCTTGGGAGGGAATAGGAAGGCAAAGTTTAGAACAGAGGCTGAAGGAACTCCTATTCAGAGCCTGCCCCACATGTGGCCCATACATATACAGCCACCAAACTAGATAAGATGGATGAAGCAAAGAAGTGCAGGCTGACAGGAACCAGATGTAGATCTCTCCTGAGAGACACAGCCAGAACATGTCAAATACGTAGGCGAATGCCAGTAGCAAACCACTGAACTGAGAACAGGACCCCTGTTGAAGGATTTAGAGAAAGGACTGAAAGAGCTTGAAGGGGCTTGAGACCCCATATGAACAACAATGCCAACCAACCAGAGCTTCTAGGGACTAAGCCACTACCCAAAGACTATACATGGACTGACCCTGGGATCCAACTGCATAGGTAGCAATGAGTAGCCTAGTAAGAGCACCAGTGGAAGGGGAAGCCCTTGGTCCTGCCAAGACTGAACCCCCAGTGAACGGGATTGTTGGAGGGTGAGCGGTAATGGGGGGAGGATGGGGAGGGGAACACCTTCATAGAAGGGGGGAGGGAAGGGTTAGGGGGACGTTTGTCTGAAAACTGGAAAAGGTAATAACAATTGAAATGTAAATAAGAAATAACCAATTTAATAGAGATGGAGAAAAAAAGAAAAAAAACCAACAAATTTATAATACAAAAAAAGATGGGAGGTTGAAATAGTGAAGTACATAGAAAGGAAACTAATCAATAGAAAAAAATTGGAAGATTAAATGTAAAATAATTGTATTTCTCAGACTGGTTAAAACTTTGGACTTAGGAGAGATGTCTCCATCTCTTGCCAGCTGCAGCACTGAAGAGTGAAGCTTAGGCCTAACCTGGGCAGCACAGTAAAGATGGCCCTGATGGAGAAGGGGCAGGTGAGCTGGACCTGAAGTTGTGAGAGCAGGAGAGCTATCCCAGACCCTCACCGGCATTTGAGATGCCTCTAAATCTTGCCTGAGCTACACAGTAGAGCTGGTCTTGCTGACATGGGGCCATGAGAGCAGGAGAGTTGGCCCTGTCCCTTGCCAGATGCAGCACTGGGTATGGTAGCTAGGGCAGTGTTTGAGAGCTTGCCCTGGTGATGTGGGTGAAAGACAGCTGGCAGACTGACCAACTCAGATACTACCCAGGCCCAGATCCAGGAATCTGAGTTGGCCCACCCAATATCTACCTTGCCTATGAACTGCTGGTCTGTGTGAAAGGGCTGGTTCTACAGATCCAAAGCTGCAGGATCACCAAGACACTGGGCAACTACAGGATATCCAAGAGGAGTCCTGGAGAGAATCCAGTATTGATAGTGTAGCAGAAGCAAGAGGCCTTGAACCAGACCAATGATTCATTGCAATGAACATTTGCAAGTAAAGATGTGTGGATAAAAGAGGACACACTGTGTCACACCACAGCTTTCCTGATGAGATTTTTGTTGTTGTTGTTGATTTATTTGTTTGTTTTATTTTTAAATTTTCTTTGTGGGGGAGGTTGCAAGGGCAGAGGTAGATATGAAGGGAAAGGGAGATGAAGGGGATTGGAGGGAGTGCAAGATGTACTATCCCAATGAATCAGTAAAAAAGTTAAAAAACTACCTTAGATGCAAATGCATATCTATGTTGCTTGCTTTTCATAATAGAGAGATTTAAGGAACAGAATCACATGTTCCTTTCCCTTTCTAAGGTGGGTCTTTGCTTACTTATCTTGACACTATAATTTCTGTCCCACAAACTGAATCTCATCCTTTCCCCACCTTGAAACCAACAGGTACTTCAGAAGGTAAACACGACTTAAAAGTCTGTGGGACCCCCACATAGTCATTAAGACTAAGCCCAGAGCTCACTTGCTATGGACAGTATCTGACACTTTGTGTTGCATGTTATGTCCTTGGGCTTACAAAGAGCAGATTGGGTCAGTAATGTCCTGGGGTTCTTGGCCATTCTACTGTCTAGTAATACCTCTAGCAGTAATTAAGTGGACGTTGGAAGTAATAGTTGTGACAGTGAGTTAGGGAGAGAATCGGTTATCACAGTGAAGAAATTCACAGAAACCAGAGGCAGTAGCTGTATTTGACAAATTCCACAATGTTCAATAAAAATCCTTAGTCTGAAGAAAAGTTTGTTGACTGAAAATAGTGCTCCTCCTCATTCTACTTGTTTTCAGTGGCAAGCTCTGGGGAAAGGGAAAAAATGTGGCTCCCTTTGCTCCTCCCACAACCCAGCTTGAGTTGCCTAGACAAGCATGAATTAGAGTGTAGAAGCAACAACAACGACAACAACAATAACAACACAAAAGCAGGTGGGTGAGGTCAAACATAAAGCCACAAAAGTAAAAAAAAAAGTGTCATAGCAATGGTTATATAAATGTTAATCACAATGGCCTATGTTCTCTGTATTGGTTGTAAGACAAAAGCCATTTTTAACTGCTCTGTGATGCTCCGTCTAAAACATAGAAATTTCCCTCCATTCCCTCCATTCCAAAAAGAAGATGCTATAGTAACAGACAGAGAGACACCTTCTTTGGTTCATATGTATATATATATATATATATATATATACATATATATATCATATGTATGAAATATATATATCTCAGAAATATCTGAGGAAGAATGAGGCTTATAAGGTTCATGAAACTCACAAGAAACTTCTGATTTAGTAAACTGAAGAGATTACTTCCCAAAGATATATGTCTGTATATTTAATCTATCTATCTATCTATCTATCTATCTATCTATCTATCTATCTATCTATCTATCTATCTCTATGTATGTATCTATGTCTATATCTATAATCTATATCTATCGGACAGTCTCCAGGAGCACCAACACACCAGAGAGCAGAGGTAAGACCCACTTTTCTGCTACCAAGTGACCTGCCTGGTGCATTCAAGACACACAGAGGCAGAAGTCCTCTGGGTCAGGGCACTTCCTGTTTCTGATTCTGCCCGGAATTGAACTGATAGCATCCCACAGTTCTCTACACCCAAATCCTGTGGGTAAAAGAGCTGAACACCCACAAATGCAGACATTCTGAGACCGCAGGAGAGACTGCCACTTCTGCACACCTCTGCCCACATCTCCAACCCAAGAGGAAACTGCACAGTGCCTTTGGACACAGGAATATAGGAACACTCAGCTGCTGGTACTCACAGTTCTGCTGTGTGCCCAGGACCAAACTGAACAGGCCAAACAGCTCCCTACACTCAAATCTTGTGGGGGAGAGAGCTGGACCCTCAGAAGTGTGAACACTCCTGAGAAGTCAGAGGAGACTATCCTCTGCCCACAGACCAGACCCAAGAGGCAATCACCTAGTGCCAACTGTGCCCACTGGGTGCAAGGATCTAGGAGCAATCAGGGGCAGGTCCCTTTGATTCCTGCCCACGCCTAGAGCTGGAAGACAGTCTCCAGGAGCACTGACATACCTGAAATCAGAGTACCTGCTCTCAGAAAAGGCTGAAAGAAAACAGGAAAACAGTTCTACAGGAGTGCTGACACAGAGGCCTACAGCAGGGTCAAGTCACTCTCAGAAACAGCAAGACAAGTAAACACCAGAGACAAGCCAATGGCTAGAGGCAAAAGCAGGAACCTAAGCAACAGAAACCAAGACTACTTGGCATCATCACAGCCCAGTTCTCC
This sequence comes from Rattus rattus, assembly GCF_011064425.1. Taxonomy (NCBI): domain Eukaryota; kingdom Metazoa; phylum Chordata; class Mammalia; order Rodentia; family Muridae; genus Rattus; species Rattus rattus. The sequence continues at coordinate 24,096,692 of NC_046171.1, read as the reverse complement.
CAACAAAGAAAATACTGGATATCAAAACACACTGGAAAAGCAATATTTAGAGTTAAACTCACATTTTTGATAATGATGGAAGACTTTAAGAAAGACATAAAGAACATTGAAAATGGAAATAGAAACAATATAGAAAGCACAAAGGGAGACAACCCTGGATATAGAAAATCTAAGAAAAAGACAAGGAGTCGTAGATACAAGCATCACCAACAGAATACAAGAGAAAGAGGAGAGAATCTCAGGGGCAAAAGATAATGTAAATTGCAAAAGCTCCTAGCCCAAAACATAACAGGAAATCTAGGACACAAGGAGAAGATCAAACCTACGGATAATAGGTGAAGACTCCCAAATTAAAGGGCCAGTAAATATATTCAACAAAATTATAGAAGAAAACTTCCCTAACTTAAAGAAAGAGATGCCCACAAACATACAAGAAGCCTACAGAACTCCAAATAGATTGAGCCAGAAGAGAAATTCCTCCCATCACATAATAGTTAAAACACCAAATGCACAAAACAAAGAAAGAATATTAAAAGCAGTAAGGGAAAAAGACAGACCTATAAGAATTGCATCAGACTTCTCACCAGAGACTATGAAGCCAGAAGATCCTGGACAGATGTCATACAGACCCTAAGAGAACACAAATGCCAGCCCAAGTTACTGTATCCAGCAAAACTATCAATTAACATAGATGGAGAAACCAAGATATTCCATGACAAAACCAAATTTACACAATATCTTTCTACAAATCCAGTCTTACAAAAGATAATAGATGGAAAACTCCAACACAAAGAGAGAAACTACACTGCACAGAAAGCAAGAATATAAAATATAATTTCCTTGCAATGAAACTAAAAGAGAGACACACAAACATAATTCCACCTCTAACAATGAAAATAACAGGAAGCGACAACTACTATTCCTTAATATCTCTCAACATCAACGGACTCAATTCCCCAATAAAAAGACTGGATATGCAAAGAGGACCTGGCATTTTGCTGCATGCAGGAAATACACCCCAGAGACAAAGACAGACACTACCTCAGAGTAAATGATGGAAAACAACTTTCCAAGCAAATGGCTCAAAGAAACAAGCTGGAGTTGCCATTCTGATATCAAATAAAATTGACTTTCAACCAAAAGTCATTAAAAAAGATAAGGAAGGACACTTCATATTCATCAAAGGAAAAATCCACCAAGATGAATGCTCAATCCTAAATATCTATGCTCCAAATGCAAGGGCACCTACATTCATAAAAGAAACCTTACTAAAGCTCAAAGCACACATTGTACCTCACACAATAATAGTAGGAGATTTTGACACCCTACTCTATTCAATGGACAGATCATGGAACAGAAATTAAACAGAGACACAGAGAAACTAACAGAAGTTATGAACCAAATGTATTTAACAGATATTTATAGAACATTTCATCCTAAAACAAAAGGATATACCTTCTTCTCAGCACCTCATGGCACATTCTCCAAAATTGACCATATAATCAGTCACAAAACAGGCCTCAACAGATACAGGAAGATAGAAATAATCCCATACATCCTCTCAGATCACCATGGACTAAGACTTAACAACAATAATGACAGAAAGTCCACATATACATGGAAGTTGAACAATGCTCTACTTAATGACAACTTAGTCAAGGAAGAAATAAAGAAAGAAATTAAAGACTTCTTAGAATTTAATGAAAATGAAGATACAACATTACCAAATGTATGGGACAGAATGAAAGTGGTGCTAAGAGGAAAACTCATATCTCTGAGTGCCTGCAAAAAGAAACAGGAGAGAGCATACATTAGCAGCTTGACAGCACACCTAAAAGCTCTAGAACAGAAAGAAGCAAATACACACAAGAGGAGTAGAAGGGAGGAAATAATCAAACTCAGGGCTGAAGTCAACCAAGTAGAAAGGGAAAGAATACAAAAGAATACAAAGAATAAAAAAAAAAACCAAAAAAACCAGGAGCTGGTTCTTTGAAAAAACCAACAAGATAGATAAACCATTAGCCAGACTAACCAGAGGTCACAGAAAGTGTATCCAAATTAACAAAATCAGAAATGAAAAAGGAGACATAACAACAGAATCTAAAGAAATTTTAAATACTATCAGATCTTCTACAAAAGCCTATATTCAACAAAACTGGAAAATCTGGAGGAAATGGACAATTTTCTAGACAGTTACCAGGTACCAAAGTTAAATCAGGAACAAATAAACCATCTAAATAAACCCATAACTCCTAAAGAAATAGAAGCAGTTATTAAAAGTCTCCCAACCAAAAAGAGCTCAGGACCAGATGGGTTTAGTGCAGAATTCTATCAGACCTTCATAGAAGACCTCACACCAATACTGTTCAAACTATTTCACAAAATAGAAACAGACGGAGCACTACCAAATTCCATCTGAGAAGCCATAATTACTCGTATCCTGAAACCACACAAAGACCCAACAAAGAAAGAGAACTTCAGACCAATTTCTCTTATAAATATTGATGCAAAAATACTCAATAAAATTCTTGAAAACCGAATCCAAGAACACATCAAAACGATCATCCATCATGATCAATTAGGCTTCATCACAGGGATGCAGGGATGGTTTAATGTATGAAAATCCATCAATGTAATCCACTATATAAAAAAACTCAAAGATAAGAACCACATGATCTTTTCATTAGATGCTGAGAAAGCATTTGACAAAATTCAACAACCCTTCATGATAAAAGTCCTGGAAAGATCAGGAATTCAAGGCCCATATCTAAACATAGTAAAAGCAATATATAGCAAACCAGTAGCTAACATCACACTAAATGTCGAGAAACTTGAAGCAACCCCACTAAAATCAGGGACTAGACAAGGCTGCCCACTCTCTCCCTACTTATTCAAGTCAGTACTCGAAGTCCTAGCCAGAGTAATCAGACATCAAAAGGAGGTCAAAGGGATACAAATTGGAAGGGAAGAAATCAAAACATCACTATTTGCAGATGATATGATAGTGTACTTAAGTGACCCCAAAAGTTCCACCAGAGAACTACTTAACCTGATAAACAACTTCAGCCAAGTGTCGGGGTATAAAATGAACTCAAATAAATCAGTAGCCTTTCTCTACCCAAAGGATAAACAGGCTGAGAAAGAAATGAGGGAAATGACACCCTTCACAATAGTCCCAAATAATATAAAATATCTTGGTGTATAACTTTGATCAGGCAAGTGAAAGATCTGTATGATACAAACTTCAAGTCTCTGAAGAAAGAAATTGAGGAAGATCTCAGAAGATGGAAAGATTTCCCATGCTCATGGATTGGCAAGATTAATATAGTAAAGATGGTCATTTTGCAAAAGCATTCTAAAGATTCAATGCAATCCCCATCAAAATTCCTACTCAATTCTTTATTGAGACAGAAAGAGCAATTCGCAAATTCATTTGGAATAACAAAAAAACCTAGGATAGCAAAAACTATCCTCAACAATGAAAGAACTTCTGGGGAAATCACTATCCCTGAACTCAAGCAGTATTACAGAGCAATAGTGATAAAAACTGCATGGTATTGGTACAGACACAGACAGATAGACCAGTGGAATAGAATTGATGACCCAGAAATGATCCCACACACCTATGGTCACTTGATCTTTGACAAAGGAGACAAAGGAGACAAACCATTCAATGGAAAAAAGACAGCATTTTCAACAAATGGTGCTGTTTCAACTGGAGGTCAACATGTAGAAGAATGCAGATGGATCCATTCTTATCACCATGTACAAAGCTTAAGTCCAAGTGGATCAAGGACCTCCACATCAAACCAGATACACTCAAACTAATAGAAGAAAAAGTGAGAAGGAGTCTCGAACACATGGTCACTGGGGAAAATTTCCTGAACAAAACACAAATGGCTTATGCTCTAAGATCAAGAATCGACAAATGGGACCTTATAAAACTACAAAGCTTCTGTAAGGCAAAAGACACTGTCATTAAGGCAAAACAGCAACCAACAGATTGGGAAAAGATCTTTTTCAATCTACAAACTACATCTGATAGAGGGCTAATATCCAAAATATACAAAGAACTCAAGAAGTTAGACTCCAGAGAGCCAAACAACCCTATTAAAAATGGGGTACAGAGCTAAACAAAACATTCTCAGCTGAGGATTATCAAATAGCCAAAAAGCACCTAATGACATGTTCAACATCCTTAGTCATAAAGGAAATGCAAATCAAAACAACCCTGAGATTCCACCTCACACTAGTCAGAATGGCTAAGATCAAAAACTCAGGTGACAGCAGATGCTGGCGAGGATGTTGAGGAAGAAGAACCCTCCTCCACTATTGGTGGGATTGCAAACTGGTGCAACCACTCTGGAAATCAGTCTGGAGGTTCCTCAGAAAATTGGACATTCCACTACCTGAGGACCCAGCTATACCTCTCCTGGGCATATACCGAAAGATGCTCCAACATACAACAAAGACACAATCTCCACTATGTTCATAGCAGCCTTATTTATAATAGCCAGAAGGTAGAAAGAACCGAGATGCCCTTCATCAGAGGGATAGATTAAAAAAATGTGGTACATATACAAAATGAAGTACTACTCAGCTATCAAAAATAATGACTTCATGAAATTCATAGGCAAATGGAATGAACTAGAAAATATTATCCTGTGTGAGGTAACCCAATCACAGGAAAACACACTTGGTATGCACTCATTGATAAGTGGATATTAGCCCAAAAGCTCGAATTACCCAAGATGCAATCCACAGACCACAGGAAGCTCAAGAAGGATGACCAAAATGCAGATGCTCCCACTCCTTCTTAAAAGGGGAAAAATATCCATACAAGGGTATATGGAACCATAGTTTAGAGCAGAGACTGAAGGAACAGCCATTCAGAGCCTGACCCACATGTGGCCCATATAACTATACAGCCACCAAAACTAGATAAGATTGATGAAGCTAAAAAGTGCATATTGAAAGGGACTGGATATAGATCTCTCCTGAGAGACACATTCAGAGCATGTCCAATACTGAGGTCAATGCTAGCACACCCCCTTTGGGGGAATCAGAAGAAGGTTTGAAAGAGTTGAAAGAGCTTGCAACCCCATAAGAACAACAATGCCAACCAACCAGAGCTTCCAGGGACTAAACCACTACCGAAAGGCTGTAAATGGACTGACCTAGGGCTCCAACTTCATAGGTAGCAGAGAATAGCATTGTTGGGGCACCAGTGAAAGGAGAAGCCCTTGATCCTGCCAAGGTTGGACAACCTGTACAGCGCAAAGTTAGGGGCGGGGGTTTGTAAGAGAGGGTGGATGCAGGGAACACCCGTATGGGGGAGGGGGAGGGAATGGGGGCTTATGGACAGGAAACCTGGAAAGTGAATAACATTTGAAATGTGAGTAAAGAAATATATCTAATTTTAAAAAGGGGGGAAAAAAGGAAAGTATATTTGGACTATACATGGACTGACCCTTGGCTCCAGCTGCATATGTAGCAGAGGATGGCCTTGTTGGGTGCCAGTGGGAGGAGAAGACCTTGATCCCGCCAAGGCTGGACCCCCCCAGTGTAGGGGAATGTGGGGTGTGGGCAGGAAGGGTGGGTGTTGGGGAAGGGAACAACACCCTTATAGAAGAAGGGGAGGGGGATGAGATAGGGTGCTTACGGACAGGAAACCAGGAAAGGGAGTAACATTAGAAATGTAAATAGAAAAATATCTAACAAAACAAAGGAAGAAAAAATAAAGAAAATCTATTTGTGTGACAACACTGTTATGTTAATTACATTGGCAAATGATAATTGGTCTCTATGGCATCCTAGAGAAACCATCATGGTGACCCTGACCCAATGGTAGAAACTGTGTTAACATTGATGAGCAGCACCTGTGCAAGGCCAAGCAGTTAGAAATGTGGGCACTGTGAGGGAGGATTTGGAATCTGCTCTCACCACAATTGGGTATGTACCAGAAGTTGGCTAAACCCAGAGTTCAGCTAAGAACAATAAAATAATATGGAAAACAAGCTAACAG